>NC_056725.1:546728050-547028050 GCF_019279795.1 Protopterus annectens | reverse complement strand
TCTCTTTGCAGAAAGCCATCAGATTCTTTTACGAAGAGTCCTCTACAATTCTTTCTTGTACTCAACAGAATAGCTCTTTCTTTTTGCACTCATCTTGTCGGGGGGGGGGGGTTAATTGAAGACTTATGAGACCATAGTGGCAACATAAAATGGTGCTGCTTAAGAAGAGAAGACACAACCACAGTCGTTCATTATCAAGTGCGCTCGCTTTACATGCAATGTCTGTACTTTGACCAATCAAATACACCTGCCAGTGTTTTTGGGCTAAGAATCTCAACCGTCAAGTGTGAGTGATAATTAGAGTTACATTAAGAATCGTGGAGGACTCCCAGGGAAAGAATCTTATGACTTTCTGCAAAGAGAAGAAGTTGGGTGTCTGAATGGTCTAAAAATGGCGAGCAGAGTACGATAACCTTAGTCAATGGGTGTCAATAATATTATTTTACAATTCAACACGTCCGTCATGTGTTGTTGACGATCTTAACTGGGGCTTATTTTTGGGTTAGGGCTTACATCATGACCACCCTGGAAAACCATGCTAGGCCTTATTCTCTGGTTAGGTCTTATTTACAAAGAAATGTGGTAGTTTTAAATTCTTGGGCAGTGACGGGGTATCTACTAAAAATATGGGATAGAAAATGTTTTAATAAAAAAAATGAATGTGAATAGTTCATTTAGGGGCTACTTTCTAGCCAGATTTAAATGAATACCATTGATTAATTTTTAGGCTATACACCTTTAAGCAGATAGCAGGCTTTGATGAACTGTATTGGTTGATAAATTTTACTGGTTACTGAGGAAGATACTGTTGTATCAAAACTGGTTTAACTTTTCTTAGGCTGTGAAATTAAGATGAAATAAATAAAATGCAAACTTTTCTTCATCTAATTGCATTTCCTGTGGTGCTGACATTTTTTGTTTAATGATGATTGGAATTCTTCAGTCGTGCATGCAATTGAGTGGATTTGTATGTTTTCCTTGGTTGTAGTGTTACAAGCCTATTATTACCAACCACAAGATAATATCTGGACAAAGCTTATCAAAGAGCTAAAATTGTTTATTTGGGAAGGGAAAAGTGTAGAGTGTATTGGGAAAAATAAATGCTTTCAATCCACCAAGGGCTGCTGGGGATGCCCAAATAAAAAGAATATTACAGAGCAATATGGTTAAAACTCGTCTACTTGATACAGGACAAGGCTTACCTGTCCAAATGCAAAAGGTTGTGGTTAGAAAAAGAAGGCACACTAGATATTGGACACGATGTAGGCATGGAGACTGAGAGCACTAGAAAGGGAACCTGGGGAACAATACTACAAGACTAAAGGTGGTGTTTCCTATTAGATGTAATAATACAAAGGGGATGTCTGAATGGAAGGAAAGACTACTCCAGATTATGTAAATAAAAAAGGTCACACAAAGATTCCGCAGCAACAAAATGGAAAATAAAAGGCTTAAAACCAAAATAATGGCAACAAGTAATTGGCTAGGATGAGGGAAAAGAAGAGTTTAATCTACATGAGTTGGCCATGAATTCTGTACCTGACTGGGAACAAGTATTGCCAGGGAACAGAGTAATGGGCTAGGATGAGGTAAATGAAGAGTTTAGTCTACATGATCTGGTCATGAATTCTGTACCTGATGACACATTTATTGGTGAGGAGTAGGGCAAATGGGTGGAAAAATACACAGGACAGGTGTCAGTATTATACAGGAGTACTGCAAGAAATAAAAAGACACATGAAAATCAAACCTAAATTGCAAGAAGACACACATTGCTGAATGCATATTACAGACAAGATTACAACTCAGGGAGAAGAGATCCTTACTAGGGAGGGCATCTGCAGGCCTTATAGACCTTAAAGCAAGATTGGACATGGGTTTAAAAATAAGATGAGAAAACATATGTGGTAGGGAATATACACAGCAGGAGAGGGAAGAAATACATCTGGTCCCCAGGCAGACTATGAAGTCTAGAAAATTCAGAATCATTGAGTAGAAATATCTCCATAAATATTTATACATGCCTGAAAGAATCAGAAAAAATATATCTGAATGTCAATGGACAGTAATGGAAATGTAAAACCGAGGAAGGGGGGTATGGGAGTACATTTTTGGGGGGGGTGTAGAGTTCAACAGATTTAAATGAGAATTACAAGACTGTGTAAACAAAATCCTGGAGGGGGGGTGACACTGACTAAAGAAACAATGGTTTTGATTTGGTGGTACATGAAACAATCGGCCCATATTAAGGACTTAATATCAGTTATGGACTGTAACAAAAAAGGGAATTACAACTAAAATAAATGCAATAAAAATAATAATGGGACAGATTAAAGAAATAGAGCTTAAGAAGGGGCAAGCTAGTAATTGCAGTAAAAGGCTTAAAAATAAATGGAGCCTCGGGTCTTGAACCAAGTCAATCTGATTGAAAATTAATACTCATTCAGGTACATAAAAGGGTGATTTGATAAAAAAAAATTAGACAAATAAAAGAAAGGTTTAACCACATAGAAAGAGGGCACACTGGCGAAGTATTATAATTAGTTGCTGGCTGCACTGTAAATAGTTTTTGGGGAAGTAAAGTATGTGGGGGGATAAGGAGTTACAGCATGTTAATGTGGAAGAGTGGATGAAATAACACAAACAGACAACCTAATTAATAAAAGTAAATGGCATTAAAACATAAAGATTGCCTGAAACACTGAATATTGTAACTCCGAGTGACATGCTGGAGTAACAGTGATATGATAAAAATATGAATCCTAGGTTTTATTATAATTGTCATCAGTGGTGCAGCGGTAGCTTTGTTGCCTCACAGCAAGAGGTTCTCCAGTTTGATTCTCAGCTGGACTGCCTTATGTGCGGAGTCTGCATGTCCTCCCTGCGTTTGTGTTGGTTTTCTCTGAGTACACTGGTTTCCTCCCATGTTACAAAAACATGCATCTGATGCATTTCTCCCTGGGCCTCCACTGAAAATTGGCTTTGTTCCAAGTCTGACTTTCCCAGTAAACAATTGTTAAAAAAATAAAAGTGCATCATGCATGTGGTATGTGCAGATTGTAAACTGAATTGGAAAAACATAAAACTGATTGCTAACCATAAAAAAACTAAATTAAAACTAATAAAAAAAAATAGTCCTTCTCTGCCTATTTCCTGTATTCCACTTTTTTCCTCCTTCTTTAAATCATCCCTTATTGAACTTTTAGGCTGAATTAATTTTCACAGGTTCCTTGTTTAGAACCCAGATTTTTGTTTACCTTTTTTATATTGATAATTTATTAATCAATAATCCTAACTATTGAATTATTATTGTTGTAAGTATTTATTTGGGGTTATGCTTTCCCTTTAGGATAGCTCATCTCCTGTAACACTTGCATTTCACCCAGTCTTTGCTTTCCCTTACTAGTTCTCCCTTTACTTCGAACATTTCTTATTTACATTTCTAATATTTTCTTCTTGTCTTTCTTTTCCTGTTTCTTACTCTGCTAAGTGTTTCTTGCTTCCTCAAGACAGTTCATCCACTCTGGTTAAGGATGTACTCTTTCTACCCTAATGAGTACTTTTTTCTGAGCATAACATTAATATGGCTTTTTTCATAGTATGTCTACAATTGTCTAAATGAACACCTCCAACAACAAGTGCAATATTGCTAATCTAAAATACCTTTAATAGCTTTAAGGGGAAGAGATACAAATGTTACTTACATTTATTAAGTGTTTGGGGGCAGCATTTTGAGAGAAGTGTCCATTTTTAGTGATAGATGCCCAAAGCGGGGTAGGACTAAGAGCTTGTGAGTACAAAATGGAATTTGTTTGGTACACCCCTAACTTTGATCAAGTGATACCATGATTTTTCACATACCTCAGACTTTGAACCTTTAACAACTCCGATTTGAAAGATCTAGCCCTTCCCCAAAATCACTGTCACTGTCAGTCTATCATATCTAGCCAGGCTGCTTTCTGCCCAGGGTTGCCAACCCTCCATTTTTTTTCCAGACTATCCGGAAATCAAAATGATTCTCTGATAGTCCGGAAAACACTGTACAAACTCCAGTATTCTGTTTCAAAAAAGGAAACAGACTATCAGAGTTTGTAAATCGGCTGATTTACTATGCTTTTTTACAGAAAAGCATAGTAAATCAGCCAAAAACAGGCAGCAGGCACGGAAAAAGAGGGCATTCTGTGCCATGTGGTGTTATCATGACATCACAAAATGGGTGGAATATGGGTGGGAGAGGGGGTGGGCAGGGTTACTAGTGATGTGAGGGGTTTTAACCAGTTTTAACCACAACGAAAGGTGGCAACCCTATTTCTGCCTCTCTATATGAAGCTGTTAACATGTCCTGTGTTTTCCACCCATTTTAGTGCTGCCACTTCTTCAAAGGTCTAAAATGACACGAGGTGGGGCCAATATATGACATCACTCTGAGTGTGGTCATGGGTAGAGGGTGTGGCCAAGTAATGGTGAAGGAGATAGTGCAGTTAATAACAATGTGCTGTTATGTAAAAAACAGCATGCTGAAATTCATCTCAAAAGATGTAAAGTTCTGCATCTATAACATAAAAATAAGCTTTGCTGGAAAAAATGTATGCAGACATTACTGACGTTCTAATATCCCAATGTATTATGTTATACTTTCTAACTGCATTCTAACTACATTCTACAGTAAATATTGAGAAACAGATTTATTTATTAGCCTGTTAGAAGTGTAACATTCCATATCTGTTAACAGTCATGAAGACAGCACTGTAAACTCTCAGTTAACTGGCACCCATGGGGATTGGTAGATGCCAGATAAGTATAATTTCTGGTTGCTTCAGAGCTACTATTACAAATTGGCTTGACTAATTTTGTACCCTATACTATTTATTTGGCTTGACTTATTCTTAGGTTGGGGAGATTGGGAATTTATTCCTAGCTTCCTTTTTAAAACTCTAAACCTCAAAAACATAAGGTATGTTTCAGGGGGTCAGAAAGTGCAGCACATTAAAAATTGTACTGGATTTCTTCGACTTTTTTTTCTTGATGCTTGAGACTTCTGATTGCTTGAGTTCTGGTTAACGGAGAGTTTACAGTACTACTAAGCAGCTGTAGCCATGGGAGCTGGAGAAGTTTACACCAACAGCAGCCCAAATATACAGATGACTTTTCTTTTGAAAAGATGGGTTAAAACGCTTAAAGTGAACAAAATATCTTGAAATGCTCCAACACTTGTGTAAGAAATAAAACCAGCACATAAGCAAGTATATCAGTCTAACAATAAATGCTGTTCAGACACCTAGCAAATATAGAATTCCACACCTTTATTACCCCCCACACACACTTTCATCTGCAAAAATTAAATTCTTGCAAACTATCTTGAAACAGCCCCAATAAAACTTATAAGCAGTATGCTTAACACACTATATGTACCTCCGAACACAGAAAAATATATACACACACTTTCATCTTTAAAAATTACTGATTGCATATTGTACCGAAAAATAATCATTATAAAATCTGTTTGCAATGTCCAATGCATCCACTTAAACTCTGAACACAGCATAAATATTACCTTCTAAAAATTATAGCAGTGAAATGCTAATTCTTGTAATTACCTCTATAGTGCAGAACAGGATATACAGAGTGCTTACTTATCTACAGGGTTAATGGCTATCTGGCATTCTTCAGGACTGGTGGGATGGATGGCTGTCTCCCTTCTGGAGTGGTAGACTGGTTAACTGGATGGCTGGCTTGCTTCTTGGCTAGCTGGCTTCCTCTGTACTGGTAAAGAAATTTGAGATTTGTTGCTCTCCCCATGGCTATAAAAGTGCTGATAAGAAAATACTTCTATCATGGAGCTTTGTAGGGTTCTTCCTTATGTGTGTACTGTACCCTTTACAAATTGCAGCCAATCGCTGCATGATTCCAGCAGATGGTCTTAACATAGAACAACCCTTCCTATTGGTCTGGGTTGGTGACATAACTGAATCACTGAGGAAAAGCTGGAAATAAGTGCAGCTTTACAGTGACTTTGCACTTCCCATTGCTTTATGTTGGAGGCAATGGAATGGAGAGATCCAAAACGTAACTGTCGTGCTGATAGCGGGAATGGTGGTAACTGTACCCATTTGTCCTGCCCTCCACCCATGCTGGTTTCATCTGGTACAGAATTCACAGCTAAAATCATCATTTCCAGACCAAAAGGAATCCTCCCAACATGCATCACCAGTTTAGAGCTCTCACTAAACTTCCATGCAGGTCCTTACAATTTAGTCATATTCTTCCTGACAAATTTTCTACTCCGTCTACCATATATCTCAGGTAACCAGAATGCAGTTATTTACAAGCAAATGTTATCTTACCTTCCTTCATTTCCCTCACTGTTGTTTCTTAATTACATTGTTTACTTTTCCTCCCAAACATTTAGTTATCATTGTGAACAGTAAAGGGGATATTGCTAATCTGACTGTACTTGTCTCCCTTAACTGAACTACCTAGATAATTAGATATTAGCCATAGCATTGCCATTTAGTGTAACCCACTTCACCTTTATCTATTTCTACAGATATGGGTCTATATTGAAATACTCTGCTAATGTCTATAAATGTTGCTTCTTAACCGTGTTAATATTATTTAATCAAATGATGAAATTCATCAAACCTATCATTGAGTACAGTGCCCTCTTTGGTATGTACTCCACCAGGTACATCCAAAAATTGGAATGTCCACAGAGGGTCCTCACTAAAAGAATACAGGGCATAAATAAAATATCCTGTGCAGAACGCCTTGATGTCCTATCCCTGTATTCCATCTCCTACAGGCTGTTGAGGGGAAATCTATGCCTGGCATACAGAGCATTGTCAGACCTCAATCTGATGGACCTCCTGCATATCGACAAAACAAACAGCACCAGAATTACCCATTCTAAAGACTTGTGACATAAATATGACCTGCTAGTGTTTTACTAGTGTATGGTCTCTTTAAACTCTCTGATGTACTTAAGCATTTAATTGATTGATTGTCATTTATGTATTTACTATAAAAAATGCAGCAAAATGTGAGTGGTTATTCCTCTGAAGGCTTTTGTTTAGCCGAGGTACCAGAATAAACTTGCTAGCATCCCAGCTCCTGCATTTGGTGGTTTTTTCATTTTTGCTACTGTTTGGTTTTTCAATATTCGGAAGAAGGAAGGAGTTGGTTTTAAAATGGCAAACTCAGCCTTGAATGAAGGTGGATTTCGTTTTGCCAACTTGGTTAAAGAGAGGGATGACAAGTTGGCTTGCTTCAATCCATGGACTTTATCTGGTAATGGCAACTTCGATAAGAGGTTTGATGATTTAAAAAAGTTGAGGGTGAAAGAGACTTCTTTATTTTATGATACACGACTACTTGAGAAATATGTTAGCTTATCCATAACACCTAGAGGGCTTCGGGTTGATAAGCTACCCATCTTTAAATTTTCTGAAGAAGAAAGTGAGTTTTTAGAAGAGTGGAAAGCTGTATCGTTGCAATGTACTTTAAGTTGGCTTAAGATTCTTATTAAATGGAACCGAAAGACTTTGGGTGTGATCCAATCGCAGATTGCAGAGATAGAAGAGAATCTATCTAATGATTTTTCTACTGAAGTGTTTTGTGCAACCATGAAGGATATTAATGAAGACATCGTTAAAATTGAAGCCGATGTAGTTTCGAGAAAGAAAAATAAATTAAACAGGGACATCAATGACTTTAAAAGAAATGTTGTGTATTCATGGCAACGTAAGCGTAGAAATGGTATGTCCCAAACTAGAAATGCGGAAGGAGGTTCCAGGAGTGGTAGAGATTCATCAGTTTCCTCTTCTGATACAGGCGTGAGCAAGAAGAGTGTGTCGTTTGAGAGGGTGGATGTTACTGAAAACGCTGGTGTCCAGTCGGAGGCAGAGAAACAAGGAAGATGGAACTTTCGGGAGGGAAACAAACGTAAATCAAGAACGAAGGGTCGAAACAGAAGATACTGAGGGCAGGAATGTTTCTGCTATAACGACACAGATTTTCAGGTCGGGACATTTTGCCTCTATAAATGCTGACTGTAACGCTATGCATATTGTTAATTTAAGTGACTTTACGGTCACTTTTGATATGGAACAGGTATTACTTAAGGGAAGTAAGTTTGTCCCTACTAGAATACCAGCACTTTCTGATCTATTGTTTGATGCTAAGCGTTTTTGTCGTAAATTATTTTTGAAGGTGCATTTTGAAGCAAAGGATTCTCGTAATACTGTGTATTTAGCAAATACTGAAAATGTTGATAATGATGAAGCTATTAATAACTGTAATGTTTCTAATGATCTTTCTTGTTCGTATGATTCTTTGCTGGATCTTTCAATTTATGATTATGATCTAGAAGGCACTGCATTATTGGATATGGGTGTGTCTGATTCTGATTCTGCTGTAGTTAATTTGGACTCTGGGCATTTCTTTACAGGATATGGTAGACTTGAGGTACCTATTTTACCCACTCATAGTTCTTTTTGTCCACCTAAGAATTCTTTTACTCTAAAAGTTTTTGAGAATGCATTACTCAAAAAAGTGGAAACTGAATATGCCTTGTTTTTGAAACAATATTTCAAATTCAATCTTACAAAAACTGAATGGTCAGAATTCAGAACCATGCAAGGTGTTTTAGACAAATATGTATTTTGTCAGGCTGACAAAGGAGGGAATTGGGTGATTATGGATAGGTTACATTATTTAAAAATGGTTTTTGATTTGTTATCTAATGAACATGTTTATGTGGAATTATCTGGCAACCCTGTCCTAGAATTTAATACAGCACTTTTGGAGCTGTTAGAGAGGGGTGAAAGGTTAGGTTTTCTAACCAATAAGGATGTGAGAAAGCTCTTTATTGCCAGTCCCAAAGACCCTACCTTTTATGCCTTGCCGAAAATACATAAAAACCTTTTGGACCCTCCTGGTCGCCCTATTGTTTCTTGTTGTGGTGGTTTCCTTGAACATGTTGGTATATTTTTGGATAGTTTATTAAAAAAAGAATTGAGTAATGTCATTTCACATATTAGTAATACTAATGAGTATTGTGAGCAGGTAAAGAATTTACAGTGGAAAAATGGATTTTATTGGGCCACTGTTGATGTGAAGGCACTATATACCAGCATTAGGACTGAATTTGGTTTGGAGGCTATTAATAAAATTTTGGGAGAGGGTCCACGTACTTCCTTCATTATTTTACTTTTGGAATTTGCACTTGGTCATAACTATTTTTTGTGTGAACAAAAAATATTCCTACAAAAGGAAGGGACTGCAATGGGGGCTAATTTTGCCCCCACTTATGCTATTTTGTTTATGTCTTATTTTGAGACAACCTTTCTGTATACTTTGGAATTTTTTCGTAAAAAAGTTGTACTTTATCATAGGTACATTGATGATTTGATTTTTGTGTGTACTGGCAATATTTTGGAATTTGATGAGTTTATTGCTAGTCTACATTGTAACAGATTTGGTCTTGAATTTACATATGCAGTGAATACCCATACTATTCAGTTTGTGGATATTTCCTTATATGTGGATTCCAATAATAAAGTTCAATACAGACCTTTTAAAAAGGATACTGCAACCAATAATTTTTTACATGCCACTAGTGCCCACCCCACACATTTGATTGAGGCACTTCCTTTTGGTGAGTTCAAGCGCATTTTTGAACACACTTCTGAAACTGGCTTGTTGGAGTTTGAATTTAAGGATATTAAAAATAGACTTAAAGCAAGAGGCTATTCTGAGACTCTAATAAACAATAGCGTTGATAGATTATTCAAACCTGATTTTAGAGCGAGTGATGCAGTTAGATTTCACAATAGGAGTAAGAAAGATGATAGGGGTCTGATGAATAGTAGAGATAAAATATTTTTTGTCACCAAACATTCTCCTTTTTCTATAACTCCGAAAAATATTGTGGATTTCCTTTGGCCCATAGTTTGTGAAAATGATGAGATAGGACATCTTTTCTATAACAAAGTTTGTTTTTCTTATGGGAGATATGCGAATTTGAAGGAAATGTTGAAGCCAAAGCAAACAGTTAGGGATATGAATATGTTAGATGGTATAACTATGTCAGATGGTATGTTCAAGTGTGGTAAATGCAAGGTTTGTTCTAAAGTAAAAAAATTATCAGGTAGTTGCATAAATGGTGTGAAATATCATGCCACTAATAAATTTGATTGCAAATCATGTGGGGTTGTGTACATTGTGGGCTGTGGTTGTGTTCCACCTAAATATTATATAGGTCAAACTAAACGTCAGTTAAAGATACGTATTCTGGAACATATGGGGGATGTTAGAAATCATAAGATGGAAAGTCCAATTTCTGAACATTTCAATACTGTTCATAATGGTGTTCTGGATTTTTTGTTTTTTTGTGCATTAGCAAAACCCGATTCTTATAATGCTGGTAATTTTTTTACAGAAGTTACTGAATTTGGAAAGTAGGTTCATATTAACTTTTGGCACTCTGAAACCGAGGGGTTTAAATTTGGAAATGAATCTTACTATTTGAAGGCGTTAAAATGCATTTTTACTAATGTATTTGGGAAAAATACATATTTAAATTATGTTTAATATGTATTAATGTTTGAATGTTATTGTTCAGTATGTTTTCACAAGTGTTTTACTAGTGTATAGTCTCTTTAAACTCTCTGATGTACTTAAGCATTTAATTGATTGATTGTCATTTATGTATTTACTATAAAAGATGCAGCAAAATGTGAGTGGTTATTCCTTTGAAGGCTTTTTTTAGCCGAGGTACCAGAATAAACTTGCTAGCATCCCAGCTCCTGCATTTGGTGGTTTTTTCTTCCTTCATTTCCCTCACTGTTGTTTCTTAATTACATTGTTTACTTTTCCTCCCAAACATTTAGTTATCATTGTGAACAGTAAAGGGGATATTGCTAATCTGACTGTACTTGTCTCCCTTAACTGAACTAACTAGATAATTAGATATTAGCCATAGCATTGCCATTTAGTGTAACCCACTTCACCTTTATCTATTTCTACAGATATGGGTCTATATTGAAATACTCTGCTAATGTCTATAAATGTTGCTTCTTAAACGTGTTAATATTATTTAATCAAATGATGTAATTCATCAAACCTATCGAGTACAGTGCCCTCTTTGGTATGTACTCCACCAGGTACATCCAAAAATTGGAATGTCCACAGAGGGTCCTCACTAAAAGAATACAGGGCATAAATAAAATATCCTATGCAGAACGCCTTGATGTCCTATCCCTGTATTTCATCTCCTACAGGCTGTTGAGGGGAAATCTATGCCTGGCATACAGAGCATTGTCAGACCTCAATCTGATGGACCTCTTGCATATCGACAAAACAAACAGCACCAGAATTACCCATTCTAAAGACTTGTGACATAAATATGACCTGCTAGTATGTATCCCAGAGACTACCCCTTCTATGGAAAGATCTTCTCATCCATGTGAAACAAAATTCTTCTCTAACCCAGTTCAAGCATAACTTGGACACCTGGATGGGAAATAGGAAATTCATCCCTGGTTTGGCACCTATGTATCTAATGGACACAGGCAGCCTGTAAATGGTTCATGTCCCAGGCCCCTGCTTGTGAATGTTTCATCTCACAAGCCCCTGATTATACTTATCAAGGGTATCAGAACTTGTTAGGGATTTTGATGCACGACTAGGCCTAAAAAGGCCCTTGTGGTTGTTAACCTAGTACACACCTGTGAACCTAAATGTTTAACAGTTTGTTGTACCTCTACGATTGACTTTTGTTTTTTATCACAACTACCTGCATACTGAATGTACAGTCCTCTATCCCTTCATTTCACCTCACTGGAAGAGCCTTGGCATTTGTATTCACATCTGCAATAAACTTAGTAATGACTTTCATTTTTTTTTCAGATCCTCTCTCTTTTACATATTGTTTGCAAGGACTAGTACCAAGGCTCCATACAATGAATGCTGACTTTTTCCATGTTCCATTCCTTACTCTGCATCCTATATAGCATCAAGGATAATTCATCCATTGCCAGCCTCTAGAAATGCCATGGGAATCCTGTGTTTCCTGGCATCTTTTATTTTTCAAGTGGTCAGGGTTCATTCTACATCTCTTCGCCCTCAGCTTCTCCTTCCCTTGTTCTGTTAATTTCCCACCCTGCACACCTGTCCAGGTAATTTTTATCTGTTTTTCTCTGCCATTAGTTGAGTGTAAAGTGGATGAGGTTGCATCTTGTTAGCCCCAGATGCATGAGTTGCAACTCTTTGGTTGGTGTTTCACAGAGAAACACTGCAGCTAGTGTTTTATTACTGCATCAACAATGGATTTTTTTCATATTTTTCAACTTTCTCCACAGTTGTGTAACTATAAAGTTAACATACAGAAGTAAAAATTTGCATATAATTACAAAGTGGGAACTTTACCCCCCCCCTTCCAGATTCATATACTCTTCATTATCTTCTGCAAATATTGCCCCATTTTGCACATTGCCTCTCACTCCCTTCTTCTTTGTTTTCTGCATCATTTCTGTTTCTTTCATCCCATATCTACTGCAACCTACTTATCAGCATCCAGACTGGAAACTAGGCACAGAAGACCTGTATATGTATTTATTTATTTAGTTTAACTTATTTTCTTTTAAACTCAAAAATTATTTTTCCAAGTCAATGCACTCTAGTTCTACCTCTCTTTTACTTAATATTTCCACATGACTCTATACATACAGTTCCATAAACATGGCTATTCTTTCTTCTCTTTCTTCCTCGGTCCTCCCTTTTATTTGCTGTAATAGCAATTTCGCTTTTATTTTAGTCTCTCTGCATTTCTCTTTCTGCCTGTAATTTCCATACAAATTTCTCATATAATTGCTTTCATCCAAGTCTTCTAACATTTTTACCTCATCCTGACTTTTTATGCTGTCATCTTTGCCTCTGCATTCCTTTACCACCTTTCTTCTACCTCCTGCACCCAGTTTCTTTGCATCCACTCTAGTATTTTCCTTTTCTGCACATCTTCCATTCCAAGTCACTTTCATATGTGTGCTTTTAGAAATATATACCTTATATTTAGCTCTGCTTTCATTGTCTTCCCTGTCACTCTACCTCGACTAAGAAATAGTAGGTGCGACTGAATTACTCTTCCAAATCCATGGAAGACATGACCTCTGCAGTATTTGGATTTTTTATCCGCTAGATATCATACAACCCCATCTGTTTTATTCATTATTTTGTCAACTTTTGATCTTTTCAATTGTATCTCCCCCCACCAATTTTATGTACGCCTCCAGAACTGAGACATTAAAGTCCCCTCTTCTTATACTGAGTTCTCCTTCATAGTTCTGCCCCTCTCATATCTAAATCAATTTCTATATGACCTTTTGTCCTGTGCAAAATCAGATAGGGCCTAGTTAAACCCTATCAATCATGTGGAACAGGATACTGGTATGCAGACATGCCCCAAATATATGGTGATACCAAGTCAAGAAGGAGTGGGCATGTCAGTCCAAGTAGCTTTTGGACTCATCAGACCTAGCTGTGTTCTGAGCGGATCTGAGTGGAATCATGAGGAGAGCTAAGCTGAGATATACCATAGCGACACGGATGATCTATCTATTTATTTATACATCTTAAATAAAGTCATGTCTCTACCTTACAGCTGCAGAGTCCAGGACTCCATCCTGACTTCCAGTCCCCTCATTCCCTGTAAGATGCCGTTATGTGTTTTTGCTATGTGTCTGCATGTGTTTTCTCTGGCTGCTAAACCATGTCCATATGTATATATATATATATATATATATATATATATATATATATATATACATACACATATATATGTATGTGTGTGTGTGTGTGTGTGAATATATATGTATATAGGTGACTCTATAGTCCGGCACACTGATGTCCCTCTCACCAGGTTGAATAAGGAAAAATTACAGTCAGCTGCCTGTCGGGTGCCAGGATCCGCCACATAACGCATGCACTCAAGTCACTCCACAACAAGTACAAATATGACTCTGTCATTGTCCATGCTGGAGTGAATGACTTGAGACGTACCTCCCTGGACTACATGAAAAGAGACATGGAAGAGCTCTCGGATCATGTGGCCCAGGCAGGTATTACCCTAGCCCTGAGTAGCATCCTGCCTTCACCCAGAATGATACCACAATATAAGGATAAAATGATTGACTTCAACAATTGGCTAAGCTTATGGTGTCATTCAAAGGGGATCCAGTATCTGTCTGCCTGGGATGACATGATTGACAGACCATGATGCTTTGCCAGAGATGGTCTGCACCTGTCGCCCCTGGGATTCAGGTTCCTGGCTAAGGCTCTTGCCACCCCTATAGTGCCTTTTTAGGCAAACTTCAAAGGACAAAGCCACCACCATAACAGGTACAAGCATGCAAAATCTGAAGGTAATTCTACTCAATGCTAGAAGTCTAAACCTCAAAATGCACTCTCTCGAGGCACTCCTAAAATGGAGAACATCGATATCTGTGCAGTAACTGAGACCTGGTTCAAGGCTCCAGAGAGCACCCCTGCAATACCAGGCTACAACTCTTACCACACTTTTCGGCCACCAAACCAGGACCGAAACACTAAAGGTGGAGGAGTGTCAATATTCACCAAGGATATTCACACCACCAGGCTAGTTGGCCAACACAATGTGTCTGAAATTCTCCAAGTGCAACTAACACTAGGTAAGACTGCAATCCAAATTGTAGCTTGCTACATATCCCCACCATACCCCAAGATTCTCACTACACCTTTCTAAACATACAGGAAAATATTAAGATAGAACCAAACACCCTAATACTGGGTGATTTTAACTACCCTGCCATTAACTGGGAAAACTACTCATGTCCCAACACCTTTGCGCAACGGTTCTTGGAATTCATAAATTCCAATGCCCTGGATCATCTAATCCATAGTCCCACCAGGGCTCCAATATCCTAGACCTGGTCATTACCAACATGGGAAATCAATGCTCCATACCTATGGTCACCAACCTCGTTAGTCAGGTCTGACCATAAGCTAATCACCCTTAGCATCCACATCCCACCCCCACCCCCAGTAAAGAAACCACCATAAAAAAGTTCTCCAAAGCTAACTTCATTCTACTCAAGTCAGAAGTGACAAACTTCATGACACCCATGCAGACGGGAACTGAAAGTTCAACTGCTGAATGCTACACTAAGGCACTGTACGAGCACATCCACTCATGCATGAATTGTGCCATCCCAAATAGAACCAAAATGCTCTCACTCAAAAAAGGAAGCCAATCTGGTGGTCCCCTGCCATAAACAAACTTTACAACAAAAGGAAGAAACTTTTGCAGAAAAGAGGAAAATCCCAGGATGCAAAAGCTTCCTTACTAGCCTCAGTAAGAAACTGAGATGCCTCATAAAATCCTCCAAAGCTAGTTACGAAAATAAAATTGCCAAAGATTCCAAAGACAACCACAAAGCATTCTATAACTATGTCAAGAATCTAAATGGCAATGCTCAGATCTGATCTGAGCTAAAACAGAATGGCATTAAATATACTGATCCGAAGGATATTGCCAATATCCTGGCAGATGGATTCAGTGCCAACTTCACCCCCTCTCACCCCCTAAATGGCCCATCTCAATACCGGAAGATTGCCAAATTCCAGTAATAACAGCCACACAGGTACAAAATGCACTCTCTAAAGCCAAGAATACAGCATCCATGGGACCAGATGACATCCCAGGCTGTGTACTACATGAACTACAATATGAACTGGCACCTCACCTAAGTGTCATGTTTAATCATAGCCTCACCTCAGGTTTCATGCCCACTGAGTGGCAGAGCTACAGTTATCCCAATCCACAAGGGGGGATCCACCTTGGATCCTGGAAACTACCGTCCCATCAGTCTGACAAGCCTTATCTGCAAGGCCATGGAGCGTATTATCATGGAACTTATAAACAAAGACATTGGCAACCTTCAAACACTGGACCCCACCCAGTTTGGGTTTGTGAAGGGCCGATCTTGTCTCCTGAACCTGATTGACTTCTTTGAATCAGTCTCCAGAGCCATGGACAAGGGTAAGGTGGTCCACACAGCCTATCTAGACCTTGCCAAGGCCTTTGACACCATCCCTCACTCTGGAATCATAGATAAACTTACTAAGTTGGGCATTAATCCCTATGTCATCCAATAGGTTGCTAAATGGCTTACTGATAGAACCCACACTGTAAAAGTAGCCGACTCCAAATCCAGCTCCAGACAAGTGACAAGTGGAGTACCTCAGGGTTCAGTCCTGGGGCCACTCTTGTTTGGCATCTACTTCTCTGAAGTACAGGTCAACACTAAGGGACTCTGGCTAACAACGTTTGCAGATGACTGCAAACTGGGAGCCATTATTGAATCCCCAAATGATGTGGATACTCTACAAAAGGGCCTTACAGAAACAGATGCTTGGTGCCAGAGCCATGGGCTCAAGCTCAATGCCAAGAAATGTATTGTTATCCCTTTGGGAAAAAACATGTATCCATGAATTACCATATAGGTGGCAGTACACTAAACACAGAAAGTGTGATAAGAGACTTAGGGACACAGGTGGACAGTGGTCTCACCTTCGATAACCACATCACCACAACAGTCAGGAAATCCTTCTATGTGGCACACCTCATCACGAAGGGCTTTTCATCCAGAAAAAGGAGGTCATTGTCCCACTGTACTCATCCCTCATTAGACCCATTATAGAATACAATGCCCCATTTGGTATGTACCTCTCAAGACATCTGCAACAACTGGAAAGGCCTCAGAAATACCTCACTAAAAGAATCACAGGCCTAAAGCAGATGCCCTACGCTGACCGCCTTAAAAAACTCCAGCTATACTCTGTCGCATATCGTCTACTCAGAGGCGATCTCTGCTTAACATACAAGGCCATGTCAAACCCAGAGCTGTTGGACATGCTACACTTAAAGAAATCCCAATCCCTCAGAGCTACACGCTCCAGGGATCTAAACCTTGTCATCACAATAAACAAAACATGCTGGAGGGATAGGTTCTTGACCCAGAGACTCCCCAGACTCTGGAATAGATTGCCCATACATGTCAAGCAGAGTGCCTCTTTGGACCTCTTCAAGAGGAACCTTGACGTTTGGATGGGAGAAAGGAAATTCACCCCAGGGATCACGTCAGTTGCCCTGCTAGACAGGGGTCCAGGAAAGTAAATAATGTGGGAAGAAATAGCCAGGGAATTGTTATGGCTAGGCTTGTATAGGCCCTAGGGCTGATAGCCTAGTACCAACCTATGAACCTATGAACCTATATATATATATATATATATATATATATATATATATATATATATATATATAAAAGTATAGTGACTGAACATTCGCTATTCCAACTCCTGTAATATCAATGCATTTACATTGAAACATGGAACATCATCTCATACTGTGAGTGCTATGGGGATTACTCCAGAGCAGGCTAAACTAACAAGTATTTTTGCTGGAGGGAAAGACTCTCTTGCATACCCACACCCACACTGCTAAGTGTATACTCCAGGATAGCACAATCCCCGAGGGGGTGGGGAATATTCCTCTACCCGTGAATTGCCAATCTTGTGTATATGCAAATTGCCTGACTAAATGCTGCTGACCAAACAGACATTGGCATGGTGATCATTCTATCACTAATTGTAACCCCCCCCACACACACACACACACACACACACACACACACACACACACACACACATATATATATATATATATATATATATATATATATATATATATATGTATGTATACTATATCTATATAAATAAAAATGTAAATGTTCGTTTGTTCAAAATCTTAAATCTCCGAAAGTTCTTCACTGATTGCTTTGAAATTTTCACACAATGTTGCATTCGAATACGAGCGTGTTTTTATATACCTACTATTATATAGATGTCACACATTGCATTCGAACACGCGCGTGTTTTTATATACCTACTATGGATTCTATATATTTGTATACAAATATGAAATTTTATATGTTTTTGTTATAACTTTCTTACTTCTTTTTCAGTGCAATAGATCTGCTTTAGTTCATCCAAATAAAGCCTCACAGAAGATCAAACCTAGGTCGTCGTACTCGCAGAGCGGGAGCAGTGCGACAAGTAATTGCAAATCAAACTAAGGAAGAACGGGCATCAGCAAACGAGCGAAACAGACAAAGAATGGTTCAAATACGTGCCGAGGATGCAGCAGAGTGATGTGCAGCCAGACTTGAGGATGCACAGTTGCGAGCACGGCATTTGCATTCTACAGCTTCAGATCTGCTTTGTTCTCCTCGATCGACACCAGTGTACGAAATAAATGCTTGCCTGAAATACTCTACTTTGTGGCGACACATAAAGACATTAAAATTAACTACAAATATGCATGTCCAGCTGCAAAACGATCGATCAGCTGAGATATTCTCACATCAATTGCTGGAAATTGGGAACGGAAAGGTGCTGGTTGATCTGACCTCAGGACGAATTTCATTGCCTCATAACTTCTGCAATTTAGTGATGTCAAAAGAAGAATTGGTTGAAAAAGTATTTCCCAATATTCAAACCAATTATAAGAATCACGACTGGCTGACTGAACGAGCTATTCTTGTGGCCAAGAACAAAGACGTCTACGAACTTAACAATATTATTCAGTCTAACATTCAAAGCAAGGCAGTCACATACAAGTCCGTCTACACTGTTGTGGAAGCAGATGAAGCGGTTAATTATCCAACAGAATTTTTGAATTCACTCAATCTGCCAGGGATGCCACCGCACGTGCTGCAATTGAAAATCGGCGTGCCACTATTCATTGACCTATCAAAAGCCTTTGATATGGTTAACCACGACTTACTAATCAGTGAGCTAAAAGCCCAATTTCTTGACCCACAAGCAATACATTGGTTTACATCCTATCTAGAAAATAGACAACAAACAGTACTCTGGGACAACAATCTCTCCTCACCTATTCCCGTAAACACTGGAGTCTCTCAAGGCTCTATTCTAGGCCCTCTTTTATTCTCCATTTTTACTAATAATCTCAACACTATTTTTCCTAAAGCCACCTGCATACAATACGCCGATGACTCAACTTTAATCTGTACAGCTAAGTCATCAGCCTCTCTTCAGACCTTAACTCAAACAGTATTTAATACTATAGAAAAATGGTTTACCCACCATTGCCTCCTCTTAAATCCAAAAAAAAAAAACAAATTACTGCTTTTCTCTCCCACCCAAAAATCACCAGAAATCAACTTTATAATTACGTCTAACGATGGAACTACTCTTACCCCAGATACTAACACATGTCTCCTGGGCATAACCATAGATAATAAACTCAGCTACGATGACCATATCAATAACACCATCCAAACTGTTAATAACAAACTAGGCTCCCTGTACATAACCATAGATAATAAACTCAGCTACGATGACCATATCAATAACACCATCCAAACTGTTAATAAAAAACTAGGCTCCCTGTACATAACCATAGATAATAAACTCAGCTACGACGACCATATCAATAACACCATCCAAACTGTTAATAAAAAACTAGGCTCCCTGTATAGACTCAGACCCTACCTCACACCACTAGCGAGAACCTCTATTGCCCAACCTCACCTCATTTCTACCCTTTTCTATGCTTCTGCTATATACACCAACCTATCAAAATACAACATAAACAAACTGGAAACTAGCTATAACAATACAGCCAGATTTGCCACAGGGAACCCTTTCAGAACCCACCACTGCTACAACCTCAAACAACTAGAATGGTCAGAGCTACAAAACCAACTACTGTATAATCAACTTGTGATCACACAAAAAATTCTTCATCACCCAAATAACACCCCAATCCTCACTAACCTAATCACCCCATATAAAAATCTTTCAACACTTCGCTCTGCAAACAAGCTACTAATTTCTAATATCAAATCTAACAATAAAGCGGGGGACTCACTATTTACCAATATTGTGGGCAAAATCTGGAATAACCTTCCTATTACACTCACATCTCACTCATCAACATCTCTCTTCAAGAAACACCTAAAAGAACATCAGCAACTACTCTGGCTCTGTCCCTGTTCGAAAGCAGACTGAACCATAGTTCATCCCCCTTTTTCTTCTCCTTGCTCTACCCCTATCTTCCCTGCTATGACCTCTTTGTAACTAAACTCCTCAGAAGTCACCTGTACACTAGCTAGTGCTTTGTTTGTTCTTTCTTCTTTCATCTATTTCCTTCATTCTCTTTCTTCTTTCTACCCCATATGTCTCAATAACTCTGAACCTTTGTATTCTCCTACACTTGTGCCAATTCTAAACTTTCCTTTGCATCTATAATTATTTCTTAAACATAAGTCTCATTTTTTATATCTTTTCTCTATCCAAATATTGTTAATCCTCTCATGTGTAGTAATTCATAGAAATATGCTTTTTAAGTATTGAACTTTTAACTATTGTAGACTTGTTTTATGTATTGCATTTTTAACTACTGTTTTATGTAAATTTTACTTAACTTTGGAGCTTATCTCCCTGGGCCTCTACTGAAAAAGGACATGTATCCAGCTAGACTAGCCCAGTCAACAAATGTAAAATAAAAATAAATAAATGTTGCGAAATGTCAACCAGCCAAAGCTTTGCAACGGCACGCGGCTTGCAGTAAAGAAATTAATGAGCAACGTCATAGAAGCAACAATCTTGACAGGACCTTTCAAAGGTGAAGAGGTCCTCATTCCTCGCATTCCTATGATTCCAACGTATATGCCATTTCAATTTAAGAGATTGCAATCCCCAATTCGATTGGCATTTGCAATCACCATCAACAAAGCTCAGGGCCAATCTTTAGAATTGTGCGGTTTAGATCTACACACGGATTGCTTCTCACATGGACAATTATATGTTGCGTGTTCTAGAGTCGGCAAACCAGACAATCTCTGTATCTGCACAGACAATGGAACAACAAAAAATATTGTATACCCACAAGCATTGGGAAATTAAACATTTTAGAAACGTGCGCTTTCTCTTTTCTTTCTTTTCCATTTAACCAGACTGAGCCACAGCAACGCGTGGCCGGGTACAGCTTGTATATATATATATATATATATATATATATATATATATATATATATATATATATGTGTGTGTGTGTGTGTGTGTGTCTGTGTGTGTAATATATAACGCATTTGTTTTCGCCATGCTCACCACTGGAAAAGGGTCCAAGAAAGACCAGTTTACACTTACCTGGTTAATAAATACAACAAGTTAAATTTATTGGGCCTATATGTTTCCCATCATCAGTCTACTCTATCCTATTTATTGATTTTATTAATTCATTTGAATTTGTTTACTTAAGTAATTTGATGATCAAAAGCAGGCTCATTTCAAGTACAGGCTACACTCAACACAAGAAAAGAAATTCCTTCTACAGTTGAGCATACGTGACAAAATGACTATATGATTTTAGAAAAAAAAAATTCATTAAGCAGTCGTCTTCTATGACAAGCAGCCAAAAACGTTTTTTAAGTGCCCCCAATGCTCATTTCCTCTTTGCTCTCTGTCTAGACCCAATACACTATCCATCTGCTCTTTGATTTCTTTACCTTTACTTTCTACCTCCTTTTTGTAGTTACCCTGTTCTTTCTTTTCTTCATCTCATGACCTGCCATGTCCACTTTGTATTCACATTTCCTCAGTTCTTTCCTATTGATCCTCACCTCCTGCAGCTGAATGAATATATGTCTCTTTTTGTTTACACATCAGGTACCTATTCTGTTTTGATTGAATTATTTTTCAAACCATTTAGGCACTTAATTCAAATGAATGACTTAATCTGCTTGAAACTAGCATTTACTAAATGTTCAATGTGTATTATCTTGGAGCTTTTCTCCCCGGGCGTCCGCTGAAAATGGACATATATCCAGGGGGACTATCCCAGTCAACATATGTAAAATAAATAAATAAATTATATTAGTTTTGTCTACTCGTGTAGGTATTTTTCTCGTTTTGCTGGCTTTTTGGTGACTATCCATCCCTGTTGTTGTGTTTAGCTGCATTGTACTTTTTTCCATTCCATTTTCTGCTCTCATTACTCCCCACCTCTCAACTGTAAAGACTTTCTCAGAATATCCAGATTTCGCATCATATTTTTGGTACGTTTTACATAAAGTTGTGGCAAATCATTAAAGATTGATGTTAAAAAATGATGACAAACGTTTGTTTCAGACTTCATACTCTTTAGAAAATTCATGCAAATGCAAAACCTGTTGTGCTATCAACTTTCTATGTTTGTAAGGGCAATATTTAAAAATTGTCCCTATTTTTGGGCCTTTGTCCCACTTTTATTTATGGCTTTGTCCAGATTTCTTGCTCTAAGAGGTTGAGAGGTGTGCTCCCCACCAATATTCTACTTCTCCCCCTTGAATGCCACTAAGTCTCTATTCTGCATCTTTCTCCTCTCATTTCCTTTCAGTTTCCACTGCAGTTCAAGTTGGTTTAATGTTCAACTGTATTAGCAAACATATAGTTTAAAATGAAGAATAAGGTAAAACTTGCATATTTATATTGCTCCTGCCATCACAAGCAGGAATGCCCAGTTTTCATTGGCTCCTGTCCTCTCTAGTCACAGCAAATAAAAAAAAATGTTGTTAGCTGATTTTAACCGGTGCCACAATCACTTACTATTCAGAAGCCTAGGGAATTCCATATTTTGTTTGTTCTTACATAAATGACTCCCTCTCTCTGTCTCTCACTCTCTCCATGTACAGTCTTTCACATCACACATGCAATGCATTTCTTCCCATAAAGATAATATCTTTATGTTTCCTTTGCCACTTGACTCACACTTATCTTGCATTCCTCTTACTTTTCCCAGTTTGCTGTGCACTCACTGATGGCTTTTACACCAATATTATCAGTTGTAGTTGCATTTATTTTTATTCAGTCTACCATCTCCAAATATGCCATACACATAAAATTATTTTAGTTCTTTTGACTTTTCATCCTTTAGTCTCCTTTAGCCCTTTTTCAACGGATGATTGTCAGACAACACAAATCATTTGTAGACATTTTGCAATGCAAATGCAGAGCATCGTGGAATACATGCAAATTTCCCACATTAGTAACCATTTAATAAAACATTGCATAGCAACAGCAAGGGTTTGTCAAGTATCACTTCAGTCACACCCAGATCTAATAGTCAGGTATGGATTCTATCTAGTTTAACAGGACATATGCCTGCTGTAAACTAATCTGACTTTGATAAATTAAATACCTGGCTCACAAACCAAATGTCATAGTACAAGGAGGGGTCACTTCTTCCGTAGCAGGAAACAAATGGAATTATGTCACAACATATCACAATAAAATTATATTTAGAATATTCCAGATAAAACTCAGACAAGAACACATTTTAAGTAAACTATTTGCCAACATCCCACAGTCCACAGCAATATGGAATAAATGCAAATATTCCTCGTAAATTATTATTTTATCTGAGCACAACTTGCAAAGCTACACAACATTTATTTTCCTGCTTCCAGATTTACTTTGCTCACATATGTCAAACAACCAATGTTTATCATCCTTTTGTCATACTATTGACATCTGTACTCATAACTGTCGATCATCTGTCAGTTTTTCATGTACTGTCTTATTTGTACTTAGTACTATATTTCAGAAGCCAGGATATACATTTGGTACTATTCCATTATCAGGGCAACAGCCGTAAGCAGCCTTTGGAATGTTAACTCGTGTTTGCAAAGATCCCACTGCTGCCACTGATGTTTAAACAAAAAGTTATGCTTTCTTTGCAGAGTGCCACCCAGTGTATTACTTATTTACTTATTTAAATAGCAAAGTGTGTACATCCCCAGCTCCTAAGCCCCTTAAAGAAAAGGATGAATGTGTTTATTTTTACATCTTGCAGGATCCAGAAAGTGCACGTTATCTGATGGCAATGCTGTTCGTGGTTTTTTTTTTTTTTTATTTTTCATGTTTTACTTTTGTCTTCCATCTCCGTCAATGATTTTGTCACATGTTAGAACTGATTATTGCATAGTTCTGCTGTGCTTTTCATTTTGGCTTTGCTGTCACAGCACGACTCAGTTTTCAGGCAAAGTCAGTGCTGGGTATGTTCCTGCCGTGTTCTAGCCTTAAGTTCGGCTTTGATCTGTGACCGTCACTCCTTTCGGCCCAAGTCCCTGCCGGTTACACAGATAGATTTACAAAGATCTGTGTGACTTACTAATTACGGCTTACATCACAGATGTTAATTTCTGAAACTAAAGAGGAAGTGCTCCTCTTTCTGACCAGCTGTTGATTTTTATGGGTCAGTTTTTAACATGTGGAATGCTTTCAGTCAGATATGGCAACCTAATCACACACAAACCACGGGTAAAAGACCTTTACAAAAGTTGGGACATCTGTTCAAATTATGAACTGAACATTGGGAGAAAGCCTTTCGAAAAATAGGAATGTTTCCCCAATGTCAGCATGTAATTAGAATAACATTCGCGTTACTTTTCCATGTACATTTCACTCCACAAGTGTTGCCCCGTTAACGGAAAAGTACCTACATTTTGGTTCCTTTTTTGACCCAGTGCCATCATCTTTGTTATAAACATGACAACTGTACTACTACCGATGGCTCAGAAAAATGTTAATTTGATGCTAATAAGGTAGCAGAGTAGCTTCCAAGGAGCCCTAGACTTAGAGGAAAGGAAATTGAGTTGTCCCTGTGCTCTATCAGGTGATTAGTAGCCATGGTAATACTTTCCACTATTCAGGTTCTCTCCAGTTAAATTGACAACTGAAGAGATACTGAAACCACACCTTTCCCAGCCAAGGACAACGAAGATGAGTCTTTCTCTTTTTTTGTTGCGTTTTGTGATAAAGTATGGAATCAGAGAAAAGGATGGATAGTTTGGTTGTCTTTCAGATGTCCATGTTGCAGCTGCTCATGGCTCAGTCGCTTGCAGTTGAATGTTCATCTGTGTATTCCAGTACATGATACTAGAATGTATAGACTATTTGTATACTTTCTTTGAGTGGTACAACCTCATACAGCCAGAATCCCCACATTTGTGTACAGGGTAGCTTGCCACTGATCATGAGTATATAAATTTCCGGGCAATCAGCAGTAAGTAATCGGAGGTTGGGCAGTTTCTACCTGAGTTACTAAAATAGATCTGTGAAAAGGCACACACTAATTCTCTTTATCACGAGAGATAGAGAGCAAATATATCCTTCATCAACTTAGACCTGTCTTGCTAAACCAAGCAGAACAAAGGGAAGACCACATTCTCTCATGTGGCAAACAGGTTAGTCTCCAAGCTGACCTAATCCCAGAAGTCCTGAACAAACAGGAGTCCTGATTCATGAGTACCAGGACAGCATTGGAGCTGTGATCCAGGGAGTATAGCAGCATATTTACTTCCCATGGAATGTAAGCGACATTTAAGATGAAGCCATTGTCTATGTCTCAATGCTGGAAATAAAATACTTTTCTGCACTCAAGAGTTCTATTGCTTACCACCCTGCTTGTTTACGTACACCACCACCAATTGATAGTATGACAAAAGCAAGACTCAGGTTTCATATCCCATTCCAGAGTATACAGGGGAAAGAAATATCGCCCATAGTACCAGATATTATACATGGAGCCCTCTCAGATGAGGCATCCACTTTCTGTAAACCATGTACAAGCCAAGAGAGGTTTCACCATCCACTAATGAATGTCTGAGCATCAGAAATTACAACCAGTCTTGTTGCAGACATGGAAAGCCTAGTGTGAAGTTGGTGGGAATTGTCCAGCACTCTGGCACCCCATGATAAGGGTCTGGTCCACTGCCACTGTCGTCTTCATGAATGAAACTTGAACTGTGAAGAATGTGTGCACTATAATGTCCAAGAGGCAGAGGAAAGTCTGAATCTGAACTGCAGACCAAAACCTCACTCTGGCTGCCAAAGCTATGACTTCCTGGTCCCTCTCTGAGGATCAGAATTTCAGATACTGAAAAGTACCCAACTCTGCCCCAAGAAAAGCAGTCATCTGAGAAAGCCTCAGGCATATCTCCAAGATTATGAAGACCCCAGCACCTGCATTTACCCAAAGTAAGGACATTGTAACTCATTTACTCAAATACAGCAAGAAATGAAGTTCCAGCTCCTGCAAGGTCTTCATAATGGTTAAGGTCTTTGCTTCAGAGACAGAAGATACAGTGTTTGATTCTGACTTCATGTTATTGGCTAAGCTTAAAAAAATGGCCCTTCAGGGCAGTTAGCCTAGTATTCACCCATGAACGTATGAACCTATGAATCACCAGTATTAGCACCTTGATAAACATCTGGGAACAAACTAGATACAAAATGTCAGTACTTTGTATTATACTGAAAGAGATTCCCTTCCATAGCAAACTAAAGAAACTTCTTGTGTGGACCCCCAAACAATAAAGCATTAATCATACCCAATGATATCTTCTTTGTACCCTGTGACAACAGAGAAATGATCCCCTGAAGAGCCACCACCTGTAACTTCATGTTCATTATGTAGTAACTGAAGTCACTGAGATCCAGTATGAGACAGAAGTCCCCAGCACCCTGAGGCACAAGAAAAAGCAGAAGTAAAAAAAAAACCTTTGCCTCTGTCTGGAGGAGGGGCAGCTTTTTGTCCTTCTTGGGGAGTGCATTCTAATCCCATCTGAAGAATGCTATAGAGATGGCCTGGTTTCTGATTAGTGATCTTTCCACAGAGAATCTAATATCTCTAAGACATGGCTATCAAAGACCACATCTGAAGTGTAAAGAACTCTTGTGTTGAACCTCCAAGCTAGGTTGAACTCTGGTGTCAGGCCCCCACTAACAGTCCTGTATTGTAAACAGTACATCTGGATCAGCATAACCATCCTTTCTGGGGACTTGGCTGGAATAGTTGAGGGGGAAGTAACACCATTTCATGCAAAAGATACTTCCTTATTTTACATGGGATATTTTTCTGCCTAGAAAAACAAGAAGGTTAAGAAGAAGCAGAAAGGTGAAGGGGTTATTGGTATAACCTTCCACAATAGTCAACATTTGTTTTCCCTTTTCAACGATATTACCCATGTTCTGGGAAAACTAATGAAACAGAACCTGTCCTCAGAAAAGTGGCATCTATCATGAGACAAGTGATGTCATACTTACATAAGGACAGCCTGAGCTACCCAGGCTGTGCAGGCACATTTGTGAGCTGGTTGCCCTTAGAGACGTCAAATTTACATTGAGGTACATGAAAAGCTAGTGCAGAGGTTGTGATAAGGAACTTAAGCATATGAAGAAGCTGTTGCAGGAATCTTAGCTAGATCCACCCATATCCCAGCGTCAGGGAGGTGTGCCAGATTATCGAGCATCTAATCCACTGGGGAATTGAACCTTGAAACATTAGAAAAAGTAGAAAGTTCAAAGCTCCAAAATTACAAATGGGAAACCAATGTAACCAGTCTGTTATAGGTCTTAGATTTATCATAAGATGGTATGCCAGAGAGGTGCTGTGATATCTAGGATGTATGCCAGACCAAACAGATCACAAATGAGTCTTCCTTAGAATGCCTAGATGGGATGTCACCCCCATTCATCTGGGCACCTGTCTTCAATGTTTTTGAAGAAGATGAAGCATAATCTTCATGTTTAGAGACTGTATAAATAGTATATTTAGGGAGTGGTTCTTTGGGTAGCTTGTTATGCTCCTTGTCCAGATACTGACTGAGACATTTCTTGGATGAGGGTAGCGAAACCACAGGCCAGTCTAAAGAGGAGTTTACCAGTCTATGGATCTCCCCAAAGGAGGAATCATCAGGTGGAGAACTGTATAGAAGAGGGCTCTTTGTTCTCATCTATTTTGGAGATGAGGGCCTCTTGTTCTTTCTGAAACATTTCCCCAGGACACTGAAGGAAAAAGATATCATCGTAAACCTACCTTCAGAGTGGACTAGTCCGATGTTGTCTCATCTGACATGTGAGAGGTTGTACATTCAGTAGCTGAGTGCCACTTCTCAGGTAGTGAGGCTTCAGTAAGTAGGGAAACACTCATAAACAGCAGTAGGTCCAAAGAAGGCTGAATAAGGCCAGACAGTAGCATTAGCCTACACTCCTTAATGATATGCTTCTACACTTGTGAGGACGGGTTCAACCAGATGTCAGGGAGTTAACATAAATCCAACATCTGGATTGCCCCTGAAAGCCTTACAGAAGTAGGAGAACTCACATGGATCTCTACTAACCTTGCTGAAAAGTCATGTAGGAGGCTCAAGAGAACAGTCCTTGACCACAATATTCAGAAGACTCAACAGACTTCTGTAAGAGAATGAGAATCTTGTAGACACCATGGGGCACAGACCCCAAGATAACTGCAAGCATGTACCTTTTGCAGATTTCTCAATCTGAGCTGACAGCATGAATGAGCTTGACCACTAACTAGTTAAGGGGCATTTGCAACATGCAAACCTGCACAGGAGAAATGAGAAGAGTGTCTATTCTCTGCCTGACTTACCTTTTCAAGTTTCTATATCACATACCTTTGATCATTTGAGAAAGGTTAATAGTTGTCATCTATAGAGAACTGCAGGAAGCCCTCACTTTCTTCCTTCTTTGTTTGCAGGTGGCCATGTTGAACTGTTGGCACTTATAGCAGCATTTTATGTCATGCTCCTTAACCAGACAGTAGAAGCTTTGGCCAGGTTGACATAAGGAGCATGCATGGAGTGCCCATTGTCCATTACCTTTGTTGAAGATGCATCAGCAAAAATCTGACTACTCTTGCAGACATTTTGTAATACCCAGTGCCTAACCTATACCTAGGTATATAATAACAATGTACTGTGATCAGTTGTGAGGGACTTGGGCACCCAGGTTGATAGCAACCTGACTTTTGACTACCACTTTGCCTCCGTTGTACAGAAGGCTTTCTACATGGCCCACCTCATAAGTAAGGGTATTTCATCCAGGAACAAGGAGGTCATAACATCCCTGTACTCCTCCGTTATCACACCCATTATTGAGTACAGTGCCCCCTTCAGCATGTACCTTGCCAAGCACATGCAGCAGTCGGAGAGACCACAGAGGTTCCTGACCAGGAAAATCCAGGGTCTCAAACACCTATCCTATACAGATAGGCTAAAAGCCCTGTCCCTCTACTCAGTATCATACAGACTGTTCAGAAGTAACCTGTGTCTGGCACACAAGGCCATTTCAGACCCAGCCTTGATGAAGTTGCTGCATATCCGTAAGACAACTCCACTCACACAACCCACACATAAGGCTTTAACCTGGTCTGTGACATCAATAGAACTTGTTGGTGGGATAGATTTGTGTCCTAAAGACTACCCCATCTGTGGAATAGACTCCCTCTACATGTCAAGCAGAGTACCTCTCTAGCCCTCTTTAAGAGGAACCTGGATGACTGCATGAGAAACAGAAAATATACCCCTGGGATCCCACCTGTGTCCCTGGTGGACAGGGGAAACAGGTGTTGACTCTGAGGAAACATGGGTGAAATTCTTGGCTAGGCTTATAAGGACCTCCAGGCCAATAGCCAAGTATCATCCTATGAACCTATGAACCTATAAACCTAACTCTGTAACTACAGAATCTGTCTTTTGGGCTACAAGCTGCAAGATTTCTAAGTCAGGAGTCGCAGTAGCATGTTAGCCCTAGTATGGAGTGCACCAGTCCTATGATTCCTATGATGTCCTCCATCGATTCCTGCAATCTATTTATTGCCGGTGATTCAGGACAGTCAGCATAGAGTCCTGCTGTAGTACAGAATGTTTTTTAGTGAGGTTTTCCAACAGAATCTGCAGAACATACCAGCTCCGCATAATCTTGGATATGTAGATCTGCAAAACAGAAGCATTCATCAACCAATGTTTTGGTACAGAGGTGATGGAGAAGTTATAATGAATTCAATAACCAAAACCAGTACTGACCTCCAGAAAAGTATAAGCTTTTATTGTTAATGGGACACAAGCAGCAAGACCTTTTTCGCCAATAAACTGGCTTGAGTTTGCTGTTTCCATGCACAGGACTGAAGCTTGAAACATAAGAGGGTATGGTAATGTGATTGTGAGATTTTGGAATTCTTTTACTGAATCTTTACATTGCTTAATAAATATTTTGGGGTGAGAACTTATAGAGACTGAATAGGGAGTCTAGTAAGTAAATCCTTTTGGTTAAGCTATGCCAGCATCAGTCAACTCATCTACTTACAGATAGGCACTGCCATGGGATTCTTGACTCTATAATCTGGTGTTTGTATGAATACCTCAAAGGTTTTAGCTTCCTACGCATTAAAGTGGGAACATTTCCAAAAACATTAGGATCAAGATCCTAGCTGCACAAGTGACAGAACATAATTGCATAACATAAGGGCAATGGACTGTCTCCAGGCCGAAAAAGTTAAATCATAATATATACCATAAGGAGGCATAAATTATCAAAAAACACTTATAAAAGAAAAAAAGCTGAGTTGGATATATTTGTAAACAAATTCCCAGCAGCAGCATTATGCACAAAGCCTTTGGAGTCAGATTTATTTATTTTGCTCTAAATAGTTGATAAAATGAATATCCTACAATGTCTGTACTACCAGAAATGTAGCATCCTGTAGATGGCCAGTAGTAAATAATTATCATACAATACAAGCTTAATAATATTCTGAAGTGCATAAGGTGAATGGGCTGGCAAACCAATCAGTGTGCTCTTTATAAATTCAGCATTAGTCATATAAATGAGTTTGGTAGTTGCTAGCCACGGTGATACTGATTTTCTGCATGGCTATCATCTTGTATTAAAAATCGTTACCTTTAAGTGCTGCTGCTGTTGAAATGCAGCATATATTCAGACAGCAACAGCACTTAAAGAGAAGACTTTCTAATGCAGAGAAACAGCAACTGTTTTCTGTTTCAGATGTTTCAAATTCTTTTAAGTGTTAAAGCTGCCTGAACATATGCAACTTATGTTCAGACAGAAGAGCACTTACAAAGATAAGATTTTTTAACATAGGAAAACATCAGCTGTGACTGCTGCTAGTTCTGTAGCTTGTAGCAGTGATGAAATTAAATAATCACTTCAGCTGCTATTTTTATAGAAGGTTACAAATTCTTATGTTTAATTACTGCTGCTTGGAAGTATGAAGTTAAGTTCAGACAGCAACAGTATTTAAAAAGAAAACCCATACAGGGGTTAAAAAACACTGAGTGTTGTGCAAAAGTGTCTGCATGTATATGCTGAATGAACACATGTACATTACAAACTTTAAACATCCCCTTAAGTGAGAAGCCACAGAGGAACATGAAAGTCCCTTTATTCAATAAGATTATTTTGAAAATATATATATTTTTAATAATATCATTGTATGATAGCAAACATCCACTCCTCTGAGTGAGTAATGTTGGATTTAGCAATGTCTGATCAGTCTTCACCCTCATGATTGGACCATGACAGGCATGGATACATCCAGTATTACCTATACCAGGACATGGATTATTGCTAAACTGTAACCTGCATAGCAATATATATACATGCCTAAAACACACACACACGCACACACACACACACACACACACACACACACACACACACACACACACACACACATATATATATATATATATATATATATATATATATATATATATATATATATATATATATATATATATATATATATATATATATATGGATCTACTTTACATAGTTGACTTTTGACAAAGTCGACTTTCATATAGCCGAGACCATATGATCAACTTTCGGAAAGCCGACCATGTAAAATAAACACAAAAAAACACAAAGAACACTTACCTTAAAGCTGTTAGCAAGGAGGAAAGCTCCCCTGCACCCCCCGTGGAGAGCTCCACCCCCCACACCCCCCGTAACTTAAATATACCAACTCCAAGATCGCACTACAGTGCAGAAGAGGGAAATTTTCCCATTTCGCACTGTACGGCGAAAGCGGTTCCCCATGGCCGGCTTTTCAAAAGTTGATCATATGGTCTCAGCCATACGAAAGTTGACTTTGTGAGGGGACCCATATATATATATATATATATATATATATATATATATATATATATATATATATATATATATATATATATATGTGTGTGTGTATGTGTGGATAATAGGGGTTTTGAATAATTTTTAATTACAGTTAAAAGGTATAACATCCCTGAGAATTTTCCTAACCTTGTGGCACAGAGGGATAAAGCCCTAGATGCACTCCAGATGACCCATGTTCGACTGCAGGGACAGGATGGGGGAAGATGGGAGTAAGCAGCTGACCCCAGCTCACCCATCCTAAGGAGGGAGAGACAGTTTGTTTCATTGCATTGCAGGTTTATCTCTGCAACATGAAGAAATGCCCACACTGCAAATGGTGTGTTGCTTGGTTGAAAGGTTGCATATGTACAAAAGTATGTATGCACCTTCCAAAGCAGGCATAGCAGAGTTCAGAATGCTGATATAGGTGTGAGGAACAGACTAGCCTCAGCATCTACAGACTGACCTACTCCTTAATAGATGAATGAATGCGCCATCTGGTTGCGGAATGGTGAGCCATTGGGAAGGTCGGCTATTGGACTGATACTACAGACCATACAAAAAAAACACAGAATTCCAGGAGATTAATCCCACCATAGGAAATATTGACCACTGTCTTTTAATTTGTTAAATTCTTAAAATTTAAGAATGATAAATAATTCATAAAAAGAAATAATGCCTTCATAATTATTATTTTGCCAATTAAGGAAAGGTGTGAATGTTGTCATTTTGAACACTATGACTTGTTTTTGTATTAATTCTTAAAACCTTTTATAGCATTGAGTGAGTCCAGCTTAAACATTTATGTTGGATGGTATGACAAAGTTCTGAGTCATAAAATGCGTGACCTGACCAACTCATTATCTGGGTTTTGATTTGCTTAATAGCCTTTTATACATCTTACTGTGGTCGTAAGATTTAAACATCTGTAGAAAAGTTTAAGTCTGACTGACTGTCAAAATTAAATTGTCCCCAAAAATTAAAAAAATGTGGTTCCATTCGCACTGGTACCTTTATTTCAGTTTTTAAAATAATTCTCTGAATCAGTGGTTTTAATGATATTATAAATATGAAGACTACTGGGCAACCTTGACTTACACTGTTATTCTAATTAAAATAACAGAAATTATATAAATTATATTAACTTACCCTGTATTCTAATTAAAATAAAAACTATACTCACTCATCTGAATACATTTTCTTGTGTCTTAAAACTGATATCTAATTATATTAATACTATTCTCAGGGATTACATATAAAATTCCTTTTCAGAAGAATTAAAGTTTTATGGCCCTCTTTAATAAAACTGTCTATTTATATTTAATCAAGTTAGCTTCCATTTCCAAAAACTCAGATTTTAAATTTTACATTTCCTCTTGTGAATATTTCAGTATCAATTGTACAGAAGTATAAAGTACAGTTGCACAAGTCCTACTTACCTGTGACAGTAGATGTTTCAATTTGGCACAGCCTCAATGGCATATGGGTTCTGCACATGCACAAACCCACAGTGGCAGCTTTCAAGAGTTCAGAATTTCTTCCTCTGACTCCTTGTAATAGGGGGCCTGCTAAGGCCCTCCCACCAGTAGAAACCTAATCTCTGCCATAGGAAGTCACTTGTTCAGACTGCTAGGGCTAAGTAGGAAGAACTGAGAAGAACAGAAGCAAGAATTGCCTGAAACCAACCAATTCACAGCCAAAAAACACACAAATAACTAAAATCAACCAACAGCACAACAAGGTCAGATACCATTGAACTTTATGTAAAATAAGGGGACAGTGGGTGGGTGCTACCACTGAGTCAGTGTAAAATTTGAACAGCTACTGTTACAGGTTAGTAGGACTTATGCAACTGTCTAAAAAAAAAACCAAGTGTGTTTAAGCAGCTCCAAAGAAAGAATTATGAGGGACATGATATAAAATCTAAATGTTGTCTTTAATAATAAATGTTTTAGCGCTTTTGTTTTCTTGAATGCAAAACTTCATCAGAACAACATAATACAGTTACACTCTCCCTTAAAAACATTGATTGACCAAATATCTGAACTTCATCAGACGTTTTAAAGCCACATTACACAATAGATCCCTTAGAATGTTAAATAATGAATACACATACCAGCATTTAATAAAAGTTTCAAAATCTTATTTCAAAACATGTTTGTATATACCCCTGTATGTTTGTAAAATTCATTGTGTAAAAACAATTAAGTTAAACCTGCAAAACTACCACTAGCCCTTTTGAAAATTGTGAAAGGCAGTAAAAATAGTAAAAAAAAAAAAACACTAAGGAAAACATATATGAAAAAGTGATAAAAATTATGAAAAAGAGATAGAAAAATGTTAAAGGTATGTACACTGGTAATAATAATAGTACCACACTCATAATACATCTGTATCACAATTTTTCTGCTCTCATTTTCAGAACAGGGACAATTGACACAGTTTTCTTAAATCTTGGTGCAACTATGGCATTCAGTTTAAGTTGCCAAAACAGTTCCCTATATTCCAGTCTAGTCTTCCAGTCACCACCCCTAGGGCATTGGCTTGTTTTTTCTTTGATGCAAAGCCTGAATTTTTCATAACCCACACATTTCCCACTATGTTTGAAAAGGGCATTGTTACCACATTTGGTGGAGATATCATAAATGTGTTTGCATATTCTTCTTTTAAAAATCCTTTCTGTCTTCCCAATATAAAAACTGGGACAAGTGGAACATTTTGCCAAATATACTATACCCTTAGTCTTACAGTTACCATCTGGTATTTTAATTAAGGTACCCTGATCTTGTCCTACCTTAATATATTCTCCCTTCAAAATGCAGGAACAGAAATTACAATGTCCATATTTTCTAGTCTCCCTGACTTTGTCTTTATTGACTTGGTGTTTCTCTGTATTTTACCAACATCCCTTTTAAATTCTGGGTTGCTAATGCACAAAACAAGAATAAACAAACTGAATAATCCATAAATCAACCAAAAAGACACTATGCAGGAACAAATCCAGAACAGATTGAAAATCCTTTATTAAAATGAGCGCTTTCGTCCAGTCAGTATTAATTTCTTCAGATAATGAATTAAAAGCATCCAGTCATTCATATACACCAGTAAATTAAATCAATTACAAACTAATAAGAAATTCTAATTAATTAAATAAATTAAATTAATTACCATATCAACCCTTACAAACTGCTGTTCTCTTAAAGCTCCATATTACAGCGAAATGATAATAAACTTTGCAAAATCATTTTTTTTTTAATTTGTAAAACTTTTCATGGAACATTGTCATACTATTTGAAAGGCATATGTCTAAACCAGCACTAGTAAACTAGAAGGTCTTTAAAAACCCTAAAACATGTTTTAAAATATATATATTACACATAAAAAATGTTACAAGATAAACTTATACTTCTCTCTGGATACTTATCTATCAAGAGCTTTTAATCTAAGCATACAGTAGATTGAAATATATTCATCCAGGCCTGGCCATGTTGAGGTATTTAATTTTAACTGCCATGATAATTCTTTTTTCTCCAGTTGGAGAACAAAAGGGCCGTCACTTATATTTACTTGAATTTGGTCTATCACCATGTATTTAAAAGTGTGATCAGCAAATTTCAGTATATGCTTAGCTAAAGCATTTGTATCCTTCCTTTTATTTATATTGTACTCATGTTCGTATATTCTGTCCCTGAATCTATGTTCTGTTTTTCCAATGTAGAAATAGGGACAGTTTTGGCAAAGGGTTATATATACTATATACTTGAAATCACAATTATACTTCCCTGTCAGTAGAATTTTTTACAATTGACTACAAAGTTGTCACCTGTTAATATTTTGTTACAGAACTGACACTTCCCACACTTCCTTAAAGGTTTTCTATGTTTTCTAGGGGGATTATTAATATATTTATGCATCTTAGGAATACCAAATATTGTTGGCATTCTTTGTGAGGAGATGACTAAGAACAATCTTTTTATAAGTAGTATTTGCTTCATTCTTGGAACTGATTCAATAAGTTGAAATATTGTGTAAAATATTGAATATTTTGCTAATGTAATCTATGTTGTCGAAGATAAGCACTGCACAGCCTTTATCGGGTTTCATAACCAGAATGTTTTCATCTTTTATAAATAGATAAATTGAATCTAAGTATATTAACATCTGCATCACAAGTTTGTGTATGTTCATATGTCTTTTCAATTGTCGACAACAGAGCATGCAGTGTGGGATTGTAAATACTTTTCTTTTTGTATTTATGCCTGTAGTTCTGATTTTGTCCTGATTGCCTACCTGAATTGTACAAAATGACTAAATTAAGTTTCCTAATAAATAAAGTTCCACCACTGCATCTACTACATCAAATTTCGTTTTAGGAATAAATTTAAACCCTTTTTGAAATAATGCTTAACTTATGCAGCTGTACTATTTTCATCATTCACACTATCTTAAAAGCATATGGGTAGATTCCCAACACATACCCTACCTGGAAGAAGGAAGAATAAGGCTCCAGAAACCCCTGGACAATGGTCCTTGTAAAGCCTATTCTGGAACTTGAGAAAACAGTTTTTAAATCTATGCATTTTTACAGCCTCAGTGAATTTATTCAGCTACAAATAATCCACTGAAGAAAAGAACTTATACAGAGATAGCAGGGGATTTAGGGGGCTGGAAATTCAATTAAGTAGGAAACAGGATGACCCAGTTCAGAAGGGCTCAAAGCAAGGACAGAATACAGATAAATGCAGCTAATATTTTTGGTTATTAACTTAATTCTCTTGAAGAAAGATTGCTATCTTATCGTTTAGATTTTGTTCAAGCTAGCAAGAATTACATATATGACTTCATCCTGGATTTACAATGTTTTGCCAGGAATATGAATTTAAATAGTCTTCATGTAAACAATAAAGCAACATCTGATGATACTGCTGCTGTAGAATATAGTAAAAACTCTCCATTTTACCACACCCTGTCTGTATTTCAGAAAGTTTGTAAGCAGAAATCCATGGCTGAGATTAGTAGGCTAACTATTTTGATAATTTAACTAAGATTGAAAGAAGAAGAATAAAAGGTTTATGCTCTAGTAATAATATTAATGAAACTAATAACAGGGAAGTAGCAACGGTGTTATACATATGTACTTATATGATCAGAGAGTATATGACAGAATTGATATGGATTATGTACAAGCTATAGCTAATAAATAATAAAAAAATCTAATTTCATAACATTGAGACCAGAACATCTAAAACCCATAACATCGAATTTCATAACATCTAACACCACAAATCACAATAAAATAGCATCCTCTCCACATATAATGACACCAAACTACCAAACACACTTTTTACTACGTTTCTATACCAACTCCAAAATCGCACTACAGTGGGAAAAAGTTAATTTCCTAACCCCACTGTATCAAGCCCCCCTGCAAAATGTAGTAAAAAGTGTGTTTGGTTGTTTGGTGTCATTATATGTTGTTAATGTGGAGGGGATGTTATTTTCATGTGATTTGTACTGCTAGATGTTATGAAATTCTATGTTATGGGTTTTAGATGTTTTGGTCTCAATGTTATGAAATTAGATGTTATGGGTTTTAGATGTTTTGAAGGGGACCTGTCAGGACATGACTTATTTGGATTGTTCTGTTTTTCAGTAATCTTAGAGTGCACAATAACTCTTACAAGTTGCCTATTTTCTCTGTTTTGTCATTAGGAATTACCTCTTGGAACCACTGCATAATTTTCTTGACTATTCTAAAGCCATTTCTTCAAAACACTTGGAGTTATATTCCAGACATACGAGGAAAGTATACACTAATATTAGACGATATATTGTTATATTCATTAACATCATTTTTTTGTCAAAAACATTTTTATCTATGCACTGTACATCTACCTATGTTCCAAATTTCAGCTGTACACCACAAATCTATTAATTACCTTTATTTTTAAAATTAATATTTTTTTGTTTGTTCTCTCCACTGTAACTGTTTATGTGCCGCATACCACTGTAAAAACATGCCTCCTATAATTTGTGTGTATACTGATCATGTCTAAAAACTAAATGTGTCTGTAATTTTTCTGTGTGGAGCTTTTCTCCCCGGACATCTGCTGAAAAAGGGCCTTTTTGGCTCAGTCAGACACCCCCTGTTAACAAATGTAAAATAAAATAAATAAATAATAAATAAAATTTTGTTTTCATTATAACCATATGCAAATGTACATATAACAAATGCAATAAAACAATAACAAAACTATTTACAATATTTACATTCATCCATGATAAACAATCATTTTATCCATAAGAAGTTATCAGTATTTGTTCAAAAGGTGTTACAATTTTTGCCACACTATTTTTATGAGTAATGTTATGAATTCTATAACAAGTAGTTTGCAGTTCTTTTTTACAAACAACTTTTGCTAAATTAATAAAATCTTTAAACATCAAATCGTGTTTACTTTTCCAGTTCAAAGCAATAACTTTTCTGACAATTGCAAGAATTGTCCAGAGCAACTGAATCTGAGATTTAGGTATTACATTAGGTATAGAAACATTGAATAGGATTCGTGACTTAGAAATATGCTAGTTATCAGACCATAAAGCATTTACAAAATATCTGAAGTCTTTCCAGTATTGAACAACATTTCTACATTCAATGAACATGTGAACCCAGTTGGCCTCTAGTAATTTATCACATTTCCAACATTTACTTTCACTGTTTCTGAGTATATGATTTATTTTATGTGGAGTATAGAAACTCCTATTCATAAATTCCATGCACACAATCTCCAATATAATGAAGAAGAGGTACCATACATAGAATTCAATAACAATTTTTTTGATTCATCAGATATTTCTTCTCCATTAATTTTTACATAGTAATTCCAAAAATCTGAGTCAAACTTTAGAGTGTCTTCTCTTAGCATCTTATAGATAGGTGAGACACTTAATTTTTGATTATCTGTCTTTTCAAGACACCTAATAAAAAGCTGAACCAAACTAGGTATAGATTCAGTCTCTAGGTTGATTGATACTTTCATTTTGTTTTCTATAAACTGCCGTAATGAGTGTATAAATGACTAATTGTCTTGACTATTATCAAAACTACATAAAAGAAAGTTTAGTGATTTAATATTCTTATTTTCAATAAACTGATGCCAGAATATCAAGTTATTTTCCTTTAATGTTTGCATCGCATTTATGTTGCAAGAATCTAGGCAACCAGGGGAGTATGCTACAGGGAATATAAGAAATAGAAATTGTTTAATGGTATAATTACAATCAATTATATTTTTAAAGTTATTAAATATTTGATTGTCATAAGAAAAAATATCAAACTTCTTATTAAATAAGCAAAATTCATGTAAAAGCCAATGAACTCTCCTTATTCCATATTGTTCCTTAAACTAATTTTCTATAGTTCTGACATCAGTTATATGAATCTCATGTATTTTTTCCAGCCAGATATATAGGTAGGTGTGATCCAATGAAATATTACATTAATTATAACTGATTTGGAATAAAGATCTACGCCAGGGAATGTTATTCCATTACAGTTCCAAGCTCTAATGTGCCATTTATATGGAATCCTAGGTTTTAAGGGGAACCATAAAAATTTAAATAGCATGGAATCTAAATTTTTAAATACGTTTTTGGGAGGGGGTAGTATCGATGACTGTATATAAAGCAAAGTTTTAGGTAAAATTAGCATTTTAATTAAAAAGAGTCTATTCTCCATTGTGAAGAACATTTTATTCCATCTTTTTATTAGTTCACTGATGGTGGTTATTAAATTATTGTAGTTTAGTTTAACAGATTCTTTTCATATACTCTTTATACTGACACCCAAATATTCTAACACATCATTCTCCCAAATTAAACAGGTTATTCTCTCTTAGGTTTTTGTTGATCTTTTTGTTAAATAGTAATGTTTTGAATTTATTATGATTAGATGTAAGCCCTGAAATTCTTTCAAACTTGCTTAAGGTATTTATAACATCATGCAAAGTACCATCAATATCACCCAAAGTTAACAACATATCATCAGCAAATAATTGTATCTTAGGACAATAGTCCTTATTAATTTGAAAACCTTTTATATTTTGCTTGTTTCTGATATATGTAGCAAAAGGTTCCATTGAAATAGCAAACAATAATGGTGACAAAGGACAACCTCGTCTGGGTCCCTTGAGGATTTCTAGTGGTGAGGATAAACATGATCTGATTTTCACATAAGCTTGTGCCCCACTATAAATTTTCATTAATAAGTTGACAAAATCTGAAGAGAATTCAAAACCAATCAGAATTCTTTGTAGATAAGATCAACTAATAGAATCAAAAGCCTTTTCTATTTCTAGGCTGATAAAGGTTAATTTTTTTGTATTTGCATGCTATATCTATTAATGATAGTAACCGAATAATCTTATATTGCACTTTTCTATAAAGAATGAACCCTGTATGATCATTATGCATTAGATTAGGTAATACTTTCTTTATCCTATTAGCTAATATTCTCATGAAAATTTTATAATCAGTGTTTAGTAATGAAATTGGCATATATGAATCACAAGATTTGGGGTCCTTACCTTGTTTTAATATGGGGGAGATAATTGAGTATTTCCATGATGGGGGTGTTATACATTTTTGCTTAACCATAGTAAAGGCACTCATCATTTTATTTATTATATATTCAGGAAACATCTTATATAGTTCAGGAATTATTCCATCCAGTCCTGGAGCTTTATTATCTTTTAAATTTTTTATTTGCTCTTTCACTTCTGTTAGTGTTATTTGTTTATTTAATATGTTATTTTGTTGCATTGACACCTTAGTAGTTCTATTTTCTTGAATAAAAGTATTTATTACATTAACTGTCTCCAAAAGTGGTGTGTTATTATTTACATCTTTATAGTAGTTTTTGAACACTTCTAATATTCCCATTAAGTTAGATGTACTCTTAACTGAACCATCACGTTTATATTTAATCTCATTAATAAGATTTTGATTGTTTATTTTTTTGGATCTTACCGCTATGTTATCTAAATATTTGGGATTTACAGCATAAGATTGTGATTTCAAATTTTCCAGGTTTATGGCTACCTTATGATTCAGAACTTCTAAGTAGTTTTGATTTAACTTAGTAATTTCGTTATGTGCTACTTTGTTATTTGGATTTGTGTTCAATTTTATCTTGTCTATGTTTTTTGTAAGTCTAAAAGATCATTGTCCCACTCTCTCCTTTTGTTAAGGTGCCAAGATTTTATTCTACCATATATATAAACTTTAAGGGTGTCTCATAGTATAGTATCAGTCACTTCACCATTATCATTTATTTCCATAAACATGTCTATTTCTTTCATTATCCATTCCCTAAAGTCATTTAACTTAGTTATGTAAGCAGGAATTCATTGTAAAAATCGTAAATCATCTGTATGTGTAGTTAATGTAAAGTTTATAGCATTATGGTCCGAAAATGGACAAGTTATTATAGATACGTCACTTATTTTAGAGTATATATTATTTGATACAAAAACCTTATCAATGTTTGTGTACCAAACCGATACAAATAGTGAGTAAAGAATAAGGAATGATGTTCTCTTAGACTATGTATATCTTTAAGGTTCATCTGGTTTGTAAAGTCATTTAACTTCTTGGCTTGAGATGTTAGTTTTATTTTACCATTTTTAGAAGGATCATTGCCTGATAATAGGCAGTTAAAATCACCTGTTGCTATAATTTCCCCTTTTGCATTTAAAGTAATCAGGTCCAGATATTTCTCAACATATTTAGTACTCAGTCTTGGTATCCAATGTGTATTAATCAAAGTATAATACTTCCTATTGATTTCCAAAATAACCATGCTTAGCATCCCATCTTTATCTGAAATTGTATCTATAATTCTTGGCATAGTGTAAGTATTGTTCCACAGAATAAGAGTGCCCTTCTCTTAGTCTTAAAACATGAATCAGCCAGAATGGTATAGCCATTGAATGAGTATTTTTGTAGATCTTTTTGTAATAGATGAGTTTCCTATAAATTGATGATCTGGGCTTTATGCATTTTGATACACTTAAGCAAACCAGCTATTTTGATATTTTTCAAACCATTAATATTTAATGATAAACCTTTATAAGCCATTGACTATAATGTATATGTTATTACTAACTGAAAGACCTTTCTTCCATGTTGACTTGAAATCTACTGAAAATTTACTTATCATGGATGTGTAACGTGTATTAAGTACTACTTTCAAAAACCCAAAACTATTTACAAACACATACATGAAACATAAAGGTTTTGGTTTAGTTAAAAACTTAACTAAACCATCCATCCACCACCTCTCCAACACCAAACGACACAAAGTATCCATCTCTGCTCAGAATAAAGAATAAAAACAAAAAAGAAAAGCATTATGAAAGCAACTAAAGAAATCTGAATCCATGAAATATACATTAGAATGAGAGTGTCCAATACATCTGAAGCTATATGAATATGTCATATATGACAATAGCACCTCTAATACGTAGATATGTCAGAAATACACATCAGATTAAAGTATGTATAAACATTAGAAGCTGAATGTTAAAAAGATTGTCATTATTTCCAAGACTTTTCAAGAAACATCAGATAATTTAACCATTTTGTCACTCATCTAGCTAACATCTGTCATGTAAGGATCTGTTGAAGATATATATATATATATATATATATATATATATATATATATATATATATATATATATATATATAATATATATATATATATATATATATATATATATATATATATATATAAACACTTATTACAACATAACTATTATATTTTGCAATTATACCCATATTACTCATATGTATTAACAATATCTATTTTGACGTCTTTCATCAGGAAGGGGGGAGAGGGAGAGAGAAAAAAGGGGGGCCTCACAACCCTCTGTTAAGTTACTAAAGGTTTAGTTATATAACATAAGTCTGATGTTAATATGCATAATGAGTTTTCTAATGCAGCTCCTAGTTCACTTGATATCATTTAGTTAGTAATAGTGTCACTGAATCTGCAGAATGTATGCATCTATAAGAGAACATAGGCATTGGCAAAGGAATTGAACACTTTTATCAGAACTAATTATTTACCATTTAAAGTATCTAGTGAAGGATAACAGAATTTCAAGAGAAAAGAATTCTAAGTACAACCATTTAACAAGTTCAAAAGGTCAAATCATGTCATCACTGTTGTTTCCTCAAGCTGCAGCTTCATAAACTTGAATTTCTAAATAGGCTCATGCACAATAGAAGTTGTCTCTAGTGAAGAAAAAAGCATTTTCGGCAAGAAATTCAGATCCTGAAGCTTTTAAAGTTTACAGAAAACAAAGAAGAAAAAAAAAACACTCAAGCTGCCTTGTCAGTGCATGCCATGAATCTCTACCACAATAAGAACAGTCACACAGGCCAAGTTTCCTCGCAAAACATCAACATCATGAAAAAATTAACCCTTTCACATAAAAACAGCTATTTAGAAGTAATAAAAGCTGCCTCAGTTTACCAGGCCAGAGCGAGAAAAAAAAGGGAACCTAGTATGTATATATATAAATATATATATATATATATATATGTGTGTGTGTGTGTGTGTGTGTGTGTGTGTGTGTAAAACTTATATTTAGCTATCTATAAAACACCATTAATATACTGTATTAATGTTTAAATGTATATAAACATAGAGTCTAAAACATCTAGTTAGAAACACTACTCAGAAACACCTTGTTACCCCACCACTGACCCACTACAAAAAAATGCACATTGGTATTAAGTCAAATTATGCTATTACTGAAGAATTAGAAGACATGCATCATTTGTAGTTATTTAAAAGGGAAAAGTATGTAAAGTACTTATAATGGGGAAAGAGAGAAAAGGAACATTGGTAACAAAAAAGAATAGGAAGAAAGAGGAGAGACAGAGAGAATGTTATTTAAATACGTAGCACTATATGTAATTAGAAGAATTAGATATAGAAAGGAAAAGAGAAAGCCAATAATAAAAAAATGATTCACATTACCTTACAGCATAGAGACTTTCCAGAATCAAATATATTATGATTCATAAAATAAAGCATTTAAAATTAGAAGGAATGTATTCATTTGTCCTTTAGTTTCTTAGTTTTGTTTGCTCCTTCCTTCACAGACCATCCATTTTTGTTGCCTGTCTTTTCAAACTCTGGGATGACCATTCCATTTCTTCTATGCCCGACAATATTTTCTTCTTTTGGATAAATTCTACTGCTTCTTGTAGGGAATCAAAGATCTTCACTCCTTCTGACAAGGTGATTTTTATTCTTGCAGGAAAAATAATAACTTTTTCACCCATCTTGATACGGGAATTAGTCCAAGCAGATTTCAGCACTAAGTCCTTGTCTTGCGAGGAACGAAAACTAACTATTATAGATCTGGGGTTAGATGCACTCAGAAATGAAGCTAGATTTGCCAGAGACCGATGAGCCCTCTCAATTCCAAAACAGAGAGATTCAGACATGTTTAGTGCTGATGAAAACCACTTATTGAGGAACTGAATCATGTTAGCACCCTCTTCTTTCTCAGGAATTCCATATATTCTTATGTTATTCCTCCTTGATCTGCTTTCAAGGTCTTCCAGTTTCTCAATCAGCCTGGTGTTTTGTTTCAGAAGAAATTCATTGTGGTGTTCATTTTCTGTCACTCTAGTATCTAGGTCAGTTACTGTTTCCTCTAAGGCAAGAATCTGTTCAGATTGTTTTTTTACTATTCCATTTAGAAGTTCTGTTTGTTTACTGCATTCTTGTTTGATAATATCCATTTTGTTTTTGAATTTGTCCATTTTTAGTGACAGTTCTTGGATGTTTGTTATTATAAGATGTAGTTCTTTCTTCACTGCACTCTCCTGGTGTGGGTTCTTCACGTTGCTCATGTTTTTAGTGACAGTTCTTGGATGTTTGTTATTATAAGATGTAGTTCCTTCTTCACTGCACTCTCCTGGTGTGGGTTCTTCACGTTGCTCATGTTTTTAGTGACAGTTCTTGGATGTTTGTTATTATAAGATGTAGTTCTTTCTTCACTGCACTCTCCTGGTGTGGGTTCTTCACGTTGCTCATGTTTTTAGTGACAGTTCTTGGATGTTTGTTATTATAAGATGTAGTTCTTTCTTCACTGCACTCTCCTGGTGTGGGTTCTTCACGTTGCTCATGTTTTTAGTGACAGTTCTTGGATGTTTGTTATTATAAGATGTAGTTCTTTCTTCACTGCACTCTCCTGGTGTGGGTTCTTCACGTTGCTCATGTTTTTAGTGACAGTTCTTGGATGTTTGTTATTATAAGATGCAGTTCTTTCTTCACTGCACTCTCCTGGTGTGGGTTCTTTGAGTTGCTCATGTTTTTAGTGACAGTTCTTGGATGTTTGTTATTATAAGATGTAGTTCTTTCTTCACTGCACTCTCCTGGTGTGGGTTCTTCACGTTGCTCATGTTTTTAGTGACAGTTCTTGGATGTTTGTTATTATAAGATGTAGTTCTTTCTTCACTGCACTCTCCTGGTGTGGGTTCTTCACGTTGCTCATGTTTTTAGTGACAGTTCCTGGATGTTTGTTGTTATAAGATGTAGTTCTTTCTTCACTGCACTCTCCTGGTGTGGGTTCTTCACGTTGCTCATGTTTTTAGTGACAGTTCTTGGATGTTTGTTATTATAAGATGTAGTTCTTTCTTCACTGCACTCTCCTGGTGTGGGTTCTTCACGTTGCTCATGTTTTTAGTGACAGTTCTTGGATGTTTGTTATTATAAGATGTAGTTCTTTCTTCACTGCACTCTCCTGGTGTGGGTTCTTCACGTTGCTCATGTTTTTAGTGACAGTTCTTGGATGTTTGTTATTATAAGATGTAGTTCTTTCTTCACTGCACTCTCCTGGTGTGGGTTCTTCACGTTGCTCATGTTTTTAGTGACAGTTCTTGGATGTTTGTTATTATAAGATGTAGTTCTTTCTTCACTGCACTCTCCTGGTGTGGGTTCTTCGAGTTGCTCATGTTTTTAGTGACAGTTCTTGGATGTTTGTTATTATAAGATGTAGTTCTTTCTTCACTGCACTCTCCTGGTGTGGGTTCTTCACGTTGCTCATGTTTTTAGTGACAGTTCTTGGATGTTTGTTATTATAAGATGTAGTTCTTTCTTCACTGCACTCTCCTGGTGTGGGTTCTTCACGTTGCTCATGTTTTTAGTGACAGTTCTTGGATGTTTGTTATTATAAGATGTAGTTCTTTCTTCACTGCACTCTCCTGGTGTGGGTTCTTCACGTTGCTCATGCTTTAGTGACAGTTCTTGGATGTTTGTTATTATAAGATGTAGTTCTTTCTTCACTGCACTCTCCTGGTGTGGGTTCTTCACGTTGCTCATGTTTTTAGTGACAGTTCTTGGATGTTTGTTATTATAAGATGTAGGTCTTTCTTCACTGCACTCTCCTGCTGTGGGTTCTTCGAGTTACTCATGTTTTTAGTGACAGTTCTTGTATGTTTGTTATTATACGATGTAGTTCTTTCTTCACTGCACTCTCCTGGTGTGGGTTCTTCGAGTTACTCATGTTTTTAGTGACAGTTCTTGGATGTTTGTTGTTATAAGATGTAGTTCTTTCTTCACTGCACTCTCCTGGTGTGGGTTCTTCACGTTGCTCATGTTTTTAGTGACAGTTCTTGGATGTTTGTTATTATAAGATGTAGTTCTTTCTTCACTGCACTCTCCTGGTGTGGGTTCTTCACGTTGCTCATGTTTTTAGTGACAGTTCTTGGATGTTTGTTATTATAAGATGTAGTTCTTTCTTCACTGCACTCTCCTGGTGTGGGTTCTTCGAGTTGCTCATGTTTTTAGTGGCAGTTCTTGGATGTTTGTTATTATAAGATGTAGTTCTTTCTTCACTGCACTCTCCTGGTGTGGGTTCCTTGAGTTGCTCATGTTTTTAGTGACAGTTCTTGGATGTTTGTTATTATAAGATGTAGTTCTTTCTTCACTGCACTCTCCTGGTGTGGGTTCTTCACGTTGCTCATGCTTTAGTGACAGTTCTTGGATGTTTGTTATTATAAGATGTAGTTCTTTCTTCACTGCACTCTCCTGGTGTGGGTTCTTCACGTTGCTCATGTTTTTAGTGACTGTTCTTGGATGTTTGTTATTATAAGATGTAGTTCTTTCTTCACTGCACTCTCCTGGTGTGGGTTCTTCACGTTGCTCATGTTTTTAGTGACAGTTCTTGGATGTTTGTTATTATAAGATGTAGTTCTTTCTTCACTGCACTCTCCTGGTGTGGGTTCTTCACGTTGCTCATGTTTTTAGAGACAGTTCCTGGATGTTTGTTATTATAAGATGTAGTTCTTTCTTCACTGCACTCTCCTGGTGTGGGTTCTTCACGTTGCTCATGTTTTTAGTGACAGTTCTTGGATGTTTGTTATTATAAGATGTAGTTCTTTCTTCACTGCACTCTCCTGGTGTGGGTTCTTCACGTTGCTCATGTTTTTAGTGACAGTTCTTGGATGTTTGTTACTATAAGATGTAGTTCTTTCTTCACTGCACTCTCCTGGTGTGGGTTCTTCACGTTGCTCATGTTTTTAGTGACAGTTCTTGGATGTTTGTTATTATAAGATGTAGTTCTTTCTTCACTGCACTCTCCTGGTGTGGGTTCTTCACGTTGCTCATGTTTTTAGTGACAGTTCTTGGATGTTTGTTATTATAACATGTAGTTCTTTCTTCACTGCACTCTCCTGGTGTGGGTTCTTCACGTTGCTCATGTTTTTAGTGACAGTTCTTGGATGTTTGTTATTATAAGATGTAGTTCTTTCTTCACTGCACTCTCCTGGTGTGGGTTCTTCACGTTGCTCATGTTTTTAGTGACAGTTCTTGGATGTTTGTTATTATAAGATGTAGTTCTTTCTTCACTGCACTCTCCTGGTGTGGGTTCTTCACGTTGCTCATGCTTTAGTGACAGTTCTTGGATGTTTGTTATTATAAGATGTACTTCTTTCTTCACTGCAATCTCCTGGTCTGGGTTCTTCGAGTCGCTCGTCTTGAGATCTGTAGTAGAAAACTTCTTGATAAGAATAATTAGAAAATTCTCTTGACTATGTATTAATTTTTAGAAAATAATAAAGAGTCTATGTTAATCTAACTGTTAGTATACGTTTAGTTAGATTTTTCTAAAAATTAAATTTCCTGTTAGGATATTAAAATCTAAGCAGAGATATGGATTTCTGCTGCTATCAGACTGGCATCTTAGCCATGGCCCCCCATTAACATAATTTCTCAATGTAGTATTATAGGGCATATGGAAAGCATGTATGGTTTTCAGTGGTTGTTAGAAAAACCTTTTAATTATTCACTGGGTATTGTTACTATTATATTTATATTAGAACATTTTATTATACACAAAAACATGATTGTTTTTGAGAGTAAATATTTGTTGCTGAAAAAGAACAGCAATGCAAAAGCCAATGGCCCTAATGGTGTTTTCAAGCTTAAACTCTAGGGGGTGCAGACAAGTACTTAATTCTCATTGCACTTATAGTCATTTTGGTGACTTAAACACAAACGGCACATGTGCAGAACCATAAACTCACTTATAACCAGACGTGCTGCACAATCGCCCATCAAAAAAATACTTTGCCTTTTTCTGCACTTTAAAACAGTTTTCAAACCAGATTAAAGTCCACATTTAATGATTTATTTAATTTTCTATCACCATAATGTTTTGTTGTTTCATTAGTAGTATATTTTGAGTTAAGGTTACAACTGTTACTAGATAATTGGCTAACTTATTTTTACATACATATATAGAGAGTTGTTTCTAGCTGTTTTGCTATTGTGTTTCCATGATAAATGTGGACTTTAATCTGGTTTGAAAACTGTTTTAAAGTGCAAAAAAGGGAAAATTATTCTCCTTGGTGGGTAATTGTGCAGCACCCATTTTGGTGATTTCTGTACACTATTGCTTTTTTTATCTAAGTTTATGAACTTTTCAGTTTGACTAAAGCTGCTGGCTTTGTGTCTTAAACATTCACCTGGCTGTTAATAAATCTGATTGCACCCTCCTAGTTAATCAAAGTGTTATCACTGCTATTTTACACTTTTTATCAAATTTTTACATTAAATTAAAGTTCCATTCAAATCTCTTATAGTCTGTGTTTTATAAATTCCTGGCTGTGCGATTAACAGATCCTCCATTTTTGGTACACCGAGTGTGCTCCCTTTGTTACTTCATTAGATTGCATCTCCATATTGCTAAACAAACCAATTTCCCTGTGATTTGTCCAGTCTTTTCTTCACTTTTACATGCAATCTTACTTTAAAGCCCAGTTTCATTTGGTTTTCTAGTCAGGTTGTAAACTTGCTGAGATCAATGGTGGTTATATGATGACAGGGAATAAAGAGTTTGCTGTTGTTTCTGAGGGTGGACATTATAGACTGGAGTTTCTATCTGCTTTCTTATTGGTTCTTTCATTTTTTTCTCAGTGTAATAGTGGGTTTTGGCTCTTATTGCAGCACCACACAATACTATATTTGACATTTGCAAGCATTTTAATATTCAAATATTTTCTTAGGAACATTAGTTAACCCACCTCCTAATTAAAGCTGAGGTTATTTCAGATTTAAGCAGCAATACCTCATTGCACATCTATAGTCAATCTGATAGCCAGTTTAGACCAAATTATTTACTTCCACCCAATTTTGGTGCTTAAACCATTTTTGTTTCTGTTATTCATCCACCAAAATGACCCTATAGCTAGGCTGGACAAGAATATCGACTGCAATTGGTTAACTTTGTGCACAAAACATGAAATGATCTAAGTCTGCTTTTTTATTATTTGAAGAAATACTTTAACCCAGGAATTGAAGCATTATTATATTATCTTATTCTTCCTGGACATACCTTTTCACCCTTGGTCAAAATGGAAGCTTGGCAAACTAGTCTATCTTCTGTTGCCAGCCTCAAAGCACTTAGCATACTCAGGAAATGTAAGAATTTCCTAGTGCTGACCAACAATGATCTTTTACTTAACTCATTACTATTGACAAGAGAAATGCAAGCACCCAGCCACATTTGAGGCTACACTCTTACAATCAAACCCATCCTGCGAGCATCACTCAGCTACATCACAGTCTGTACATACACATACTAAATTATCGTACAATGAGACACTAAAAAATCCTTGCCTAAGCCACAATGGACTAGTAGTTGCACTACTCAGTTTAAACTAAGCACTGTAACATCAGTTAGTGACAGCACAGCTGACAGTCAACAGGAAACAGCATATCCTCAACCAATTACACCTAAACAATCCTCAAACACATATATAAATGTTCTAGTAATTAGTGACTCTATAGTTAGGAATAAAGATTCCACACTTATGAGGCCAGACAAAATCAGAGTGAAATTGAACTGTCTCTCAGACATTAAAATTACTGGTGCTGCATGGGCCCTCAGGACCCTAAAACTGGACAAATATGAGTAAGGCATGCTGGTGGCCCAGGTAGGGGTAAACTAACATGCAGAACCCTGAGGGATATGGAAAGAAACATGACAGAGCTCTTTATACATGTCACAAATGCAAGAAAGTTCCTAGTATTTAATGGAATGCTCCCAACACCAAAAATGATGCTGAGGTACAAAGAAAGGATGGTTGGCTTTACCATGTAACTGAACACTTGGTGTCATGCTAGGGGGTCCACTATGTGTCAGCATGGGATGAGATGCTTGACAGCTAGTCTTGCTTTACCATGGATGGTTTATACTTTTCATTCCAAAGCTTTTGCAGCCCCAGTTGTGCCTTTTTAGGCAAGGTTCAGCTGATGAACCTTCTGTTCTAACTTTCAAAACAAATCAACTACTGGATCATATCAAGATAGTTCAACTTAATGCTAGAAGTCTAAAAAGAAACTGTGGAATCTTGAGGCCCTCCTGCACCGGATACAAATCCATGTATGTGTTGTTATACAAATCTGGTTTATGTGCCCAGACAGCACTCCTTCATTAGCTAGGTTTTCACTTACCACTCATTTACACCTGAAAGCAACTGTGGCGGTGTATCCATATTTGTTAGAGATCATATTACCTAGACACTCATAAATGGAGCTTATAGATTCAAATCACACAAAATAAGATCAACAATCAGTTCATAGCATGCTGCAGAACCCCATCCATGCCTCCAGAATATCACACACATTCGTAAATATTATGGAAGAACTCCCCATAAGTAGAAACAGAGCAAGAGCATGGTCAAATGGAGCCCTAGGTAGGGTAATGGATCCGTCACCCCCCCACACACACACACACAGCAACCCCCCAGCAGTACCCCATCCAACCATTCCAATGTCCCATTACTTGGCTATTTCTCCCCAGTTACCATAAACACTGTTCAAACCTGTTAGTGTACATGCTGTTTTCTTCTTTACTTATGCAATGGTTAGAGGTATTTAAAACTTTTATTTCAAAATTTATAGCACAAACACTGACAGCCATTTACTAAAAAACAAAATACAGTCACACAGTGAAAACAGACATAGCATGAACAGTAAGCTTCTTTGCCCTTGAACTCACATTCATTGAAATGGCATTGAAACCCACAATCAAAGAAATTACATCTCGCCAGTGGTTTATTAACTTTACCTTTGGACTGTTTTTAAACCATAGGCCCCTTGCACACATTTTAGGACCCTGCATATGTACATGTGTTATTTGATGCACCATCCTGATTGTATTAAATTATATTCCTTGTATTATACAGCACCACTTGTTAGAAAGTGTTTTAAATTAGTAGGTGAGAACATTTTTCCAGAAAACAATGAAACAAAATATATGAATCAATAATGACAAAACTACCCATTACAGAACATTTCAATCACAAAAGGTCACTCAAACTTTGGTCAATACAATACAACAGTATCGGCCAATATACACAGTCTCTGCAGAAGTAAAAGTCATCTGAATAATTTCACACTAAAGAGATCTATAGCTAGTAAAGAGGTTGGTGCTGGCAAACAACTTTACATTTCAGTGTTTTGTGTACAAATCCAGTGTCTGCTGCCTTTGAAAAATAAACTGCCCATGTTACATTAAAAATGGCAATCTGGTAAGATTGCAATAGGGAATGGTTGTCAAACCTGCAACAAGTTCATAGTTACTAGTAACTCATCTAAAGGAGGACACACTCAGGAGTGCAACTCCCCATCCCTTCTTAAAGGGCACTGTAATATCAGTAATCCATCTACATGGTATGGGAGTAGAACCCACAGCCTTCTGCAAAAAAAAGGCAAGTAAGCTACCTGTTGTACTAGTAATACTGCTTTCAAAAGTTTTACCACAAACACTGATGATGGCCATTTGCTAAACAAAGTAGTTACACATTGAAAATAGACTTGCAATGAGCAACAGTAAACTCTTCTTCCATTGAAACTCAACATTCCTTGAAAAAGCACAGAAACTCAACATTCCTCGAAAGTGCACTGAAATTCCACATTCTTTGAAAATGCACAGAAACTTAACAGTCATTGAAAATGCTCTGAAACTCAACAGTCCATGAAAATGCACCTGTTGATGACAGTTTGGTATTTGGTATAAAGGATTCAAGTTCTAGTGTCCTGTATTTAAGATACAGGGTTTGAGCCTGGGTATGTTAACCAACCTGCCATCCCTAACTGGGGCTTTTTACACACACACCTAAACTATTCAGAATGCAATTCTCCATAATAAAAATCTGTTTGCATACCTCTTAAAAATCCTGTTTGCTTTTTCTCCAATGTTTAAAATGTGTGCATTATGAGAATATATTTTGCATGGGTCCTTAAAGAAGAAATGTAATGCACACAGAGTGTGTTCTTCAAAAATAAATATAAGTTTTGCAGCAGCCCCCCCCCCCCCAGGTGAGCAGGCCCTAGGTGACTGCCTAGATCACCTAGTGCTGGATTCGGCTCTGAGTAAGAATACTGTTATCCTGGGTGATTCTAACTACCCAGTGATTAACTGGGGGATTTATATCACCAACATGGATATACTGAAAAATTCCAGACCAGATTTTTAAAGAACCTGCTAGTGAAACAGAATATACCTGACCTGGTCATAACAAACATAGCTTAGGAATGTACCATCCCCAAAGCATCCGTCTCACTGGTCAAATCAAAACACAAACTAGTAACCTTCACCATCAGAAAACCCAACATATCAGAAAAAGATATCACAGAATTCAAGAATTTCAAATATACAAATCTTCTACAGTTCTATGATGAAATTTCTTAATCTGAGTAAAACAGTATTGCCCATAATGTTGCTACTACAAAGAGTTATACAGAAGAGTACTACTTGTATCTGGACAAAGGTATTAAACTGGCAGTCCCAATTAGATCCAACAACTGAGGAGGTTGAAAAGCAAACCAGTGTGGTGGTCCTTAAGCACTAATAAAGTGTATAATAAAAGGAAGATACTCTTAAATCTATATAGCAGAACAAGTGACCCCTGCATTAAGGAGAACATCAAACAACTAGATAAGAAACTAAACAAGGACAGAAGAAAAATGAAAGCATCGCTTGAACTCAGACTACCTACTGGATCAAAGACAACAACTACAAATCATTCTTTAGTTATGTCAGAAAAATAATAAATAACACCCGGCATCGCTCCAAGCTTATTCATAATGGTACTAACTACTCAGATCCAGTGAATATTGCTAACATACTGGCAAATAAATTTAGTGCCAACTTCACCAAAGAGAAATCTGTTCCAAACCCACTTAACCCTGATGTTATGAAGCCACCAACCATTATGAAAGAGCATGTACTGGAGATGCTATTCAAAATGAAGATGCTTGACAACATACCCAGTTGTCTGATTAATAGCACTAAGCAAACTCCTCAACCTCTTTGGTTGAGCCTAGCAGCTAGCTTTATCCCATAGCAGTGGTGCACTGTTGCTGTGTTGCCACTCCATATGTTTTTTCTTTCCTTGACTCAACTAAATTACTTTATAGCAAAACATTTCTAGAATTGGAAAAGCCAGGAAGACATCAGATCTCAGAGATTCTTTTAACTGTTTGCTCACAATATTGTATTCTTTTTTACCAGAAGTGATGTATTTTTTCCAAATGTTATATTTCATTTTTTAGTGCTGTAGTATGGTTGCACTGCCACCAAGTAGGGCTGAAATTACCTTTTACCCTTACATTCCTGCAGCAGTGTGCATGCTTTACCCAAATGTCAAATACTAATTCAATATTACAGGTATTTATTTTTGTGCTTTACGGAGAATATAACATGGGGTATTTCTTTTTATGTCTTACAGAGAATTGACCTTAGCAGTAAATTCTTTATTATGAAGTTTAAATCTGTCATAAACAAACTCTGTGTGCTGAAATTAAATCATATTGATCAGCAGAGAAAAATGAAACGACATATGGTCTAAATCCCTTAAAGGACTTACTTGTTTATTCACAACCTTCTTATGCATATTAGTTATTAGAAAGGAAAGACTGTTGTTTTCTGTTGTAGGAAAGTTAATAAGCTGCAAAAAGTCTTTTTCTTCAGGGGCAGTAGACTGAGTGCCTTGAAACCAATTCATGTGATGAAAATTGAAGTCTCCTGATATAACAAGATTGTCAAAGTCCATCAGTTTCTCCCATCCTTCTATGCATTCCTTTGATCAAGTATTGAAATGCCTGGACTTATATAGCATGCTAAGATTATAACTGCATTCTTGTCAGTATCTCCAGAAAGGTCTATCAATATGGTTTCCAGATGATGATCCACCAGATAAAAGTCTAGAAGGAAAATTGTTGGAAACAAATATTGCAGTATCAGGACCACCACCCATTACATCTAATTACAAACAATAATACATCTTATATTCATAAATGGATACCCTCTAACTTTGCCAAAGTTCCATACGAAAACTAATGGAATAGTTGTTTTCATGGCACAGTACTTGTAATTCCTCAATTGTATTGGTTAGGCTATGAGCATTTGTATAATAAATCTTTACATGTGTGTGTGTGTGTGTGTGTGTGTGTGTGTGTGTTTCTCCTACTTTTATACTATGGCTGAAATCCAAAAACAAACATGTGTTACTGGGTCTATATTAGTTCGTCGAAATACGTATTCATCAAATACGTATTTATCAATAGCTAAACAGTGAAATTCATTACAGCAAAGCATAGAATTTTTCCCATGGTTAGTAAACACTGGGCCATCACTACAACTTTGCCCTTTTCCCGACCATAGTATATTCTTGGAGTTAGTATATATAGTTAAGGGGTGTGGGGGCGAAGGTCCCCACTTGGGTGGGTTTGCTTTCGTGCGGTGTGTGTTCCAGAGGGCCAGTGGTTTCTAACCCTGGGAAAAATGCCATGCTTTGCTGTAATGAATTTTGCTGTTTAGCTGTCAATAAATACATGCTCTATGAATACATATTTCAAAGAACTAATATAGACCCAGGTTACCATATCACAATGTTTCTTATTCAAATGTTTCCCTCCATGGAAGCTCAAGTGGAACCTTTCCATATCGAATAGATTTACTTTCTTGTAAAAATCATCCCATATCATAATAAATTGCCAGACCATTTATTAAATACCAATACCTTGGAGAAACTGGTAATCTGCCACGGAGATGGTATAATCCCTGAAAGGCAAAGATTCACTTTGTGCCTTAAACACAGATCATAAATTACCTAAATCTAATTTTATTTAAGATACATAGGGCTGTGCAATAAAGCATTAAAACCTACATGAATTATAACAGAATCAAAAGATCTGTTGCATGACATAAGCTTATGCAGACTGGAGACAGTTGCTTTTCTTGATCAATACACGAAACAGGGTCTAACAGATTTTCCTACCGTTGGATCATCCAGTAGTAACCCTCCACTTTGCCGTTAAAGCGTAGTATCGTTATTTTCATTTTATGAATGTGTACAACTGATCTGAAAGTTTCCAACTGCGGCTTGCCTTTCAAGTTGTTTTATTTCGAAGCGACCTGATGGAATCATCCTCACTGCTATTGCTGCTACTTCTCAATCTTTTTCCTAAACAACTGCTGTTGTCTTTACGACTATATGTCTGAGCATCACATAATTCATATGAATCTGTATCCAAGTTTAACTTTTCATGCATAAATGAACAGGAATTATCTTGGCATAGCTCCAATGTATTGCTGTTTTGCAACTGACAAAAATTAGTTTGTACACCTATTTCATGTGTAGGTAATGTTAATGTACTTAAGCCAGTTTATGCATGAGCATTACAACACACTTCTTTCCCTTTATAATTGTCACATTGGGTAAAGTCATTTCCTTGAACAGAACATACATTAAAAACTAATTCTTCCGCTCCTAATTATCAGCACTCTTAGCACCATTCTCCATTCTAATTGCCTCTTTTTCAGATACTAAACCTGCTAGTAAATTAAATTTATTACACAGAGTGCAAACTTTATTAACAAAATCATTGTGGCATAAACAGCAGATACCGCAGGGAAAGCATTGACAAATAGCTTTCTCATCTGTCGAAGTTATTAATTATATATTTGATATAATGTCCACGCTAAAATATAACTAAAGTAAGTTTTTAAGTAATTATACATGTAAGCTTTTAGCTTCTCCTGTGCCTCCTGTGCCTGTCACATGTTATGCTAAGATGCTAAATGTGCCTTAGCTTCACCATGTGTGACTGCTCCTGCTTGCAATCACTTACTAAGCATTTCCTTATTTTGTTTTAAAACAAGATTAGCCCCAAAGTGGTCTAAGTTATCCTCCTCTAAAATAATACACCCTCTGACAAATACAAAATAAATGTAAAAACAATAGATCTGGTTCTCCGCTACTCGGGCTACTCACCAAAAAACTAAAATCAAGATAGACACTGTAGTTTACATACTATGATAATGACAGTTTAAGCAAATAATGGTTCCAATAACAGCTTCTATGCACTATAAACACATTGCAATTAATAATTTGTTGCATTTCAAGAGATCATCGTTTTAGAATAAAATGTAATATCCCAAGAAATCACTTTATCAGAATAGCAAGGAATATTTTACAACTAAAACAAACCAAAAAGCATTTACTCCCTCACCCCATCTTTTACTCATATGCCTGGCAGAGCTTTTTCTTCACGTTGGGCTATCACACAGCCAGTTTATCTAGCACCACTAACCCAGTGCCCCAACATCCCCTAAGAGAAAAACATGCTTTCTGTGTTCCACCTAGTCAGTACCATGTTTATGTACCTTTATTCTTGGTATTTATTTCTCAGCTTTAACTCACCAAATGGCAAATATCTACAGATGTATGGTGTTTAAAACCCAAGCAGAGAGAGACTCTCCCTATACAGACTTAGATTCATAATAATCCTTCAAAATTGACTGTTGCACCAAGATTGACTGGGAAGTCATGAGATGTTTTTTTGTTTCCATATAACAATAGGCTCCAACTTAGATTCCAAAGGTGGACCCAGCCTGCTCCACCTTCTTCCCCAGGATTCACCTTCGCAACACAAACTCAGTCATACAGTGCACATCCTCCAGCCAGCGTGATTTAGTATTTTAATGGCAGATACTCGATGACATATAGATTCCCAACTGGTTAATTCTAACTTTTTGTCACAAAAGGTCTAAACAAGATATATAGGCCCATGTGCTCTGGTCCCCCTCTCTTTGGCAGCTCACAGTCCTCATGGCAACCCACCCGGGATTTACATTTTTAGTTCTACCCCCAAGCTAGCTGGAACCTCCTTCCCACTCTGGGTGTTTTATTTCAGGGGCTATACACTGGTCCCAACAAGCTCCCCTGGTTGCGATGAATCCAATGCGTACATGCCTTGCTTTTCCACTACTATGCTTGGCAATTGTACACTGTTTTTTTCAAATGGTTATTACATTTAACCCCAGGGAGGCAGTTATGCATGCCACAAAACATTTTATGCTCTATATCATTAAGAAACACTGATATCCCCTGCACACATTTGCAACAGCAACACCCTTCCTACATTGGGGGTTATATTTCAGGAGCTAAACATCAGTCCTCACAAACTCTCCTGGTCACCATCAATCCAATAGCATGCATGCTTTGACTTTCCACCCATATGCTTGGCAATTGTAACATTTAATATTTAGGTTTCAAGTTTGCTGTTTTTTTTTTTTTATTTTCCAATCTTTATTTTTATATCTGATTTGTTGAAATACACTGGAAGTTTTAAATAATTATAGCATTAAACCCCAGAGAGGTAGGTCTACGTGCTACAAAACATTTATATTCTCTGAATCATTAAACAACCACTGACCTTCCCTGCACACACTTTGTAACAGCAACATTGTAGGAACCCACTGCAGTCTTATGCACCAAGGCAGATCTGATAAAGCTGATGAGGTAAAAGATTAGTAAGCAAGCATTTTTAGACAATTACAAGCATATTAAGTTTAAATCATCACACAGTTCTATCTTGATATGTTTTTAAAGGAAAATAAGCTGTTGTATTGTTTTTTACCATCTTGGGGCCAAATTGTTAAGTCTATTAACAAAAAGGCAGTTTCTGAATGTAAAAGTTATACCCCTCAAGTCCTCTCACCTTATGGGCATGCCCAAGGGGTCAGTTCTTACTCACACATACACACCCTAAAATCCTTAATGATAAATATTGACTAACTTGATCATACATTTAAACAATGCTCATCTGCCACTGCAATAAAAATACTTCTACATAATGGAATGAATGAGTGCTCCAGCATCTTTCTTCAATTCTTCAAATGATTAAAAAGACTTTATAACTGAGTTTTTCCCTTCCAGCATCCCCAAACCTTGTCTACCTTAAATTACACAAAGGCAACTGGAACCCAGCCAAGACTGGCAACCTGACCCATTAATGCAGCATCCACTGCCATATCTGTGAATCCCACTGGATTAAGGGCTGAGCCAATGACATGGATGCCCATGGTTCCTACTGACCTCCTATTGGCCAAGTAAGACTATCTGTTATTTCACAATTAGAAAATATGGAAAAACTACTGAATGATCAAAAACAAAGCATGCACAAATGTGGTTATTGCAATTGTTTAGTTAAACAGGAACATAATGAAATTCAAAAGAGAACTGAGAAGGTTTCATTCACTCCTTACACAGGTGCATTGAGGAAAAGAAAGATGATCTTATGAAACAATCCATTTTTATTGCATTCCACCCTATACAGCCATTACTAAATCAGGTAGAGGTTATTATATACAAGAATTGAGATATCTTACCTTCAAGTAAATAGGTTAAAGCCATTGCTTAAAAATTACCCATTATTTGCCTATAGACACACTATTAAAAAAAAACATTTTTAGAAACTTGAAACCCAGGAAGAACTCAGATCTCAGGAATGTTTCTCTACAATTCGTGTAATATATGTTCATTATTTGCACTCACAATTATTTTGTACAGCCCAAGAGGGGTGAAAAAAGTTATTTCAATGATATGACTGATTGTGGAAGTGAAGGAGTGAATTATGTGGCAAATTGTGCTAGTTTAAGTTTTATGCAGGGAATATAGACAGGGCCCTATATATTCATATTAAGGAACATCTGTATCATCATAGAGATAAATGGAAATATATGACTACATTTAATGCATTGCTTAAACATGCAGATCAAGTAAAACTTCATCAGTTTTGCAAAGGCTAAAAAAAAATAACTGGGGTAACCCTAGTAATGGCATTATTAGAATTGTTATTATTATGTAAAGCACACTGGTAGGTTAAAGTCAGTGCATCAGGTTTCAGTTTAAATAGTGGTAAAATAGATGTTATTACTTTTTATATGTACATATTTTACAATATGTTTCTAGTGGTATTAATTAGCATAATGTTGCTGAAATGTATTTACTTATTTTATGATGTCATATGTGCTCAAATTTGCTATTGGTTCAGGTCAGGTGCTTTTAGTTTTAGGGTATTTAATTAGTGATGAATGTCTTACTGAGCTAAACTAAATCTGACACAGGATTCAGTTTGAAAGCTAGCTAACTTGTTTTACAGTTTATTAAAATTATGCATTCTGATTTTAAAGCAAGGGATCACTTCTTATAATCATTTTAGTGATCTTTGTAATTGTATTTGATAAGACTTAAGTTTGTTGTATTGTGGATTCATTGTGGATTCCAGATCTTGTATATAATATTTTGTACATGTAGAAGGGGGGATAGCTTCTATTAAAATTTAACACATTTCTATATAGAAGGTATAACTTTTTTCATATATGAAGAACACTCCTGACATTGTGATATCATCTGACATTTATTAGCAACTAACAGGGTAGGTATTGATTATGTGTTTGTTCTAGAGCAGCCAGTAGAATTAGGTTGTCCTGGAACATTTTAGGTAAAGAGATGTGTTGAGTGTTTCTAAAACAGTCCAACTGAGGCTTCAGACGTCGGTCAGGAGTACATGGGGGAATAAGAAGAACAAAAATCCAAGTAAAATTCAAGCAAAGAATAAATTTATCATATTAAGCACTTTTGTCAATAAATGTAAAGCACTTCTATTTAAAAGTTAACTCCATTTATGTGATCAAACAGCATGTCAGCTGATAATGGTCAGTGAAAGTTAAAAAGACATACGTCTCTAAGACATTAAATCATGGTCAGTGGTACTAGCCTTAAAATATACAAAATTCTGATAAATGTATGTCTGTATTGCATAACTAACGTTTTGTTTTCATAGTAAAATAATTCTGAATTAAATCCTTTCTAAAAATGTTGTACATTCATACTGCTTTTGTATATACAATGTAGTTGAGTAAACCAAACAAACCTTCCTAGGAAAGAATAAATAATGATAATTAAAAATTAAAAATAAAAAAATAAATAAAACCTTAATTTTAAGATGTTAGCCTCAGAAATATTATATAATCTTGGTTCAACTGTAGCATTCAATCTTAAATGCCAAGCAACCTCCATGTATTCCAATGTGGTCTCCCAAAGAAAATAAAATGTTTAAAATGTTTGCATAGTAGGGAGTGTTGTATAGTGCATTGTTGATGCTGCCACATGATTTATGTGATACTTATGTTCATATATTCAGCCCACCTACCTCTTTTCTGTTTTGCACTTGTAATAAGCTTCATATGATAGGCAAGCCACTAAATACCCCCCTTCCGTGTTACAATCAAAATTACCTGTGCTAGCTAAAATTTTGGGGTAACCACTCACTGAAAAACAGGGCCATGTGACAGATTCTTGTTCATAACAGTGTGGTGTTCATTTTTTAATAATCTGTGAAATAGTAACATTCCTACTATAGAACATTTTGATTCCAATTCCAGTTGAATTTTCATTCCCCTTATTCTCACTTCAAAACATTTTGAGTTAGCACATATCTGAGTGCTATCAGCATTCAAAATTCCAAAGTGAGTTACTTGCTAAAAATGTATTCCTTGATTTGGGATGCTTGACACTAATTTAACTTCCCTAACCTTCTTTGGGTTGGAAAGATTTGGAATGCAATGGAAAAAGTTTTAAAATATGGCAGTGATACTAATTATCAAAAACTATTATGTGTTCTTTATGTCAGAAAACTGCAAAGCAAAACCTCTGAATGAACATTGAAGAGTCAGCAACAGTACTTGAAGAATGGCTAAGAGTGCAGGTTGTTTATCTTGACCTTGCTAAGGCATTTGATACAATGCCACATAAGTGAATAATTACTGGGTCAAAACCATTACATGTCAGTTAATACACTGATAAGAAAAGGGCACAACAAGGAAAGACAGACGTCACCTATACCATTACATGTCAATTACAACAAAATGGGTAAAGTGACAGGATGCAACAAGTAAAAGTAGGAGCTACTGCCTATCCCAAAGCAGGTTACCAATGATGCCCAAGAATGATATGTATTGAATCCACATATTTTTGGACCATTCTCAGACATAAAACTAAGAAATAGGCTAGGAAATTAAGCTGATGACTGTAAACTGGGTAGCATTATTACTAAAGGGTGTTAACATTCTCCAAGAGGGTATGAAAAGTTGCTTTCCAGGTGTAGTATTAATGATTCACCTTTAATGTCAGTAAAGGTTAACACCATGAGCCTTGGCAAAAAAATACATAAACTAAGATCACAAAATGAATGGTCAAAAAGAAAAAAAAACTAATACCATCAATCAAGATTATAAGGACAGTGGGATACAACAACTAAAATCTGAGCACTGTTTATCTATCAAAGTTAGGAAAGCATATACTATAGCCCATCTAATTCTGAAGGGCATGTCCAGTGACTCCAGAAAGATCATTGTACTGCTCTATAACTCACTGATCTAACCCAGAGTTGAATATAATATATTTTTAGCCTTTGAAAAAGCCAAAAAAGAACATGAAAATGTATTACTCCTTACTGGAAAATAATGTCATTGGAAAACATAAACTACTCAGAAAGGCTTTTAAGAACTGTCATATTCCGTTTCTTACATGTTTCTTAGAGGTGACATCTTGCAAGTATATAAAGCGATGTTTGATTTAGTTCAGTTTAAACATCTCTGTCTGGAACAGAGTGTTTAAAAATCAATACTAGATCAGGGAACCTATTACTCAAGATAAGTATCAATAATACAAAATATGCAAGAGACATATTATACTGTACTTTCCAAGACTTAGGAATACGCTTCTACTTACTATTAGGAGAATCAATAGAAATTCACTCCTTAACATTCTTCAAAAATAATCTTGATATGTTTGTGTGTTTGAGTGAGTGTGTGTGTGTGTGTGTGTGTGTGTGTGTGTGTGTGTGTGTGTTTAAGAAAATGTTGGTTTTAGAAAAAGAGAGTAATGTGTTTTAAAATATATGTCGCAGCCTATATTCTGGGGGGGGGGGGGTCTATATCATATGAGCAAAAGCCCATCCGAACAAATTCAAAATTACCAAGACGAATTTAACTAAACTGCATAAAACCAAAAATGTGAAAACCCGAAGCTCAGAAATCCAAAAATAAACTACTTATGTGTGAGACAGTGCGATCTTGGAGTTGGTATATTTAATTTGCAGGGGGTGTGGGGGCACAGCACATGGAGGGTGCGGGGGGGGGGGGCTTGACCTCTGCAAAAATGTGGGAAGGAAAGTATTTCCAGTTTTTATTTGTTTTATTAGTCCGAGGCGGTGGTGGTGCTGCGGTAGCATTGTCGCCTCACAGTAAGATGCTGTCCGGTTCAATTCTCAGAGTGTCTTCTGCGTGGAGACATGCGTGAATGGGCGTACCTTCGTTGAAGGTTGTGCGTCAGGCCTGGCAAGCCAGTACGTAAAAATCAACTGCCAATCATTAGTGGACCGGAGTTCCGCTGTGGCGACCCCTAACTGGGAAAAGCTGAAAGGCACAAACAATTTGTTTTATTAGTCCGTGTAAGTTTTAAGTTAATGAGGCTACATTCACTTTTGCTTGGCATGCCAGGTATGTTTGTAATAATATGTTTATGTAGTGTTTGTTTAAGTTCGTATAGAATTGTGGGAAGTGCCACTTGTGGGACGTTGTGATTGTGAGCTAGGGTTAGGGTGAGTTATTTTGTTATTTTGTAAGCATACCAGAAGGTTTTAATTTGTTGTTTGTAAGACGACAGATTGACATATTGGTTGCAGACGTCTGTGAAGCAGTTTTCGGTTTTTGTGAGCTGCTGGTTGTTACATTTTTGGTTTTATGTGGTTTTGTTAAATTTGTCTCGGTAATTTAAAATTCATTCAAATGGGCTTTTGCTCATATGAAGTAGAGTTATTCTGGGAATATTCCTATGGGTAACTAGGCAATACCCTGCATTACCTAGCTACTAATGAGGTGCTACTTTCTGATTACTGCTGCATAAAAGAGGGTAGCTTGCTACAGACTGAATGAGTTGGAGCTTGCTTAGAAGACACTAAAAGTATGGAGTGTGAGAATCTTGTTAGGCCTAATTTGTGAATTATATTTAGAGACATCAAACAACCTTAGTGCTGTGAGTGAGGCTTGTTTGCTGCCTATAGCCTGAGACTGTAAAAACAGCCTGCTCCTGGAAGATATATGAGAGATTACGCTGATCTTGGTGGAATTAAACCTTTGGTATTGTTATATTTTGTTTTGAGCAGTGTGGCCTATTATTTTGATTTTCCATTGACTACGTGAAAAATAAACTGGTGTTTTGATGGAAATTTTGGCTCCATATTTCCTTGGATCTTGCAGTCATGGAGAGTTTGGGCAGTTGGTCTAAGACTTGCCATTTCCAGATCTTCACAATACCACTGCTGATAACTGCAAATCATATTTGGGCTACTAATTTGCTATAGTAATGTAACTGTCATGCTTGCTGTAGTTTTCTGGTGACCCATAACTATGCAGAAAATAGCACAAAGAAGTGTGGAGGCAGGCGGGGGTGCGAGACTGACCAGCTGGTGTAACTTCAGCACAAGCTAGCTGTACTGGTCAAAGTAGCTGCTAAACCCCACAACTGAGCCTACTACGTAGAGAGGATGGTTTAGACTTTTATTGGATGGCTTTAGAGTGTTATGCCACACCAGAAAACTGGTATTGAGTAAATTGGGTAGAAATCTGTCATCCCATCTGAAAGGAGAGGTACTGAAAACATGAAGATAGCCAATTACACATACTACAATAAACTTAAGAAAGAACTTTTGAACAGGGCTGGTATAACCTCTGAAGTACAAGCAATTAAATTTTATCAGTGTGTAGTGTTAATGTAGATAAACAGATAAGGGTACAGATTAATAATTTAAAATATATTTAAAGTTTTGACAAGAATCTGATAACAACAGCAATGTGAACATATAAGAAATTTTAGAAAGAAACAAGTTTAAAAGAACTTTAACTCTTCTTCTTCTTTTCCCAGTTAAGGGTCACCACAGCAGATCACCTGTCTGCTCATGATTGGCAGTGGAGTTTTATGGTGTCGAGTTGCCAGCCTGGCACCCAGCCTTCCACAGAAGGCACACACACACACACACGCACTCACACCTAGGGCCAATTTAGAGTGTCCAATCCACCTACAGCTTGTCTTTGGGATGTGGGAGGAACCCAAAGCACCTGGAGGAAACCCACATGACCACAGGGAGGACATGCAGACTCCACACAGAAGGCACACCAGCCAAGGATCGAACCAGAGAACCTCTTGCGGTGAGGCAGCAACACTAACCTCTGCACCACCACGGCCGCCCTAAAAGAACTTTAACTATTAATATAAGAAAATGGGTACTGTAAAGTGATTCCAAGAACTGAGAAAAGCCAGAAATTTAGTGTAATGCTTATTAATTAATGATTCGGAGTTTAATGCTGAATTGCCTGCTTCTAAGTCTAACAATGCAGTAAGAACTATATAATCTCCTAGGAAACAAGAAAGCAGCAAATGATGTATTAATTAGTTTCAAATGTTAGGATGTCATATTACTAAGGCTATTAATTTATTTATTTAACTTTTGTTTACCAGGAAAGTCTGACTAGCACAGAGCCCATTTTCAGTTGAGGCCCAAGGAGAAGCAGTCCAGACATATGTCTTTGAAATGTGGGAGGAAACAGGAGTACCCAAAAGAAACCCATGTAAATACAGGGAGGACATACAGACTCAGCACAGAAGGCACCCTAGCAGAGAATCAAACCAGAGAACCTCATGCCATGAGGAGACCATGCTAACCACTGTACCACTGCACCGTCTAATACTGAAGAAAATACAACTAGTAAAAATGTGAAAACTAGAGTGCATGCTTTAAAGGAAGTTGTCCCTATGTAGTGTGGGAAGACTACAACTAGAATAATCGAGTCTATATTATGTCACTGTGTTACAAACTAAGCAAACAAAATACATTATATTCTAGAAGGAAGGAAGCTTCTGCTCTCGTACATTCTGGAAGCATGATTTCTCTTATCAAGGCTCCCCTGGTCTGTAAGCATAAGTTCAGTAACAACCAAAAAGTGAAAGTGAAATGCATTCATGATGGCAAAAAAAGAGTTATCTCCTTACATACATACACATTCAGGCAATTGTAGCAAAACTGTTACATACTTTATCTGTAACCTTTGATCTGATTCATGATGCAATATTATGAAAATATATTTCTCATTTTAAAGCACCACAGAAAATGCAAGATGAGGTAAAATGTCTAGACACAGCACGGCAGGCTGATCTGCTTTACAGGAATGAGTTATAAAAGCAGCCTGATGCACCTACTCAGTGTAAGAATTGAGGGTAATCAAGGCAGTCACACTCACACAGAGATTCAGAATGAAAGCCAGGAGAAGGGAGTTGTTACAGAAGCTGCAAAAGCAGCTAGAATTTGGCTGCAGTTTGACAGTAAAAATGGATCTTGCCTTTTGTCAGAAATATACCAGAATGATAGAGCAACAGAAATCTAAAACTGTAAGATATTAGTATAGAAACTGAAAGTGAGCTGTTAGGGATCTTTGAAGTAACAAGCAATATAAGACAAATGTATGCAGGGAAACATAAAGAATGTTAGCACTGAAACAGGGACAGAAAAAGTTATCATTTTAAGTGAAGATCTTCAGAACACAGAAATTATAGCTAAAGTTAAAAGGGATCCAAGCAGGGCAATGCAGATTTCTGAGCTTATTTCTGCTAGTGTTAAGCACAAAATTCAAGTTATTTTGTTTATTAGAAAATTCTAATTATTTTATGTATTTATTGACATTTGTTTACCAGGAAAGTCTGACTGGGACAGGTGCCCTTTTTCAGTGGAGGCCTGGGGGCTAAGCTCCAATGTATCGTATTTAATGCAATCATTATTTACAATACTTTCATTTTCATTTCATTTGTTTTTATAAAGATATTAAAGGAGATATGCAAGTCTGAGTGTTAACAGAGAAGTAGCGATGGAGCAGTAATTTGGCTGTGCTAGTAAGAAGTAGGTATAGTACTTTAAGAAGTACAATAAAGTGAAGTATTAGAAGGAGAAAAGCAGGTTAAGTGATTTTGTGCTTTAAAGGGAGGTATAAGAAAGGTAATGAAGGGTGTTAGCAAGGTGTCCCACATGAAGAGAAGGGATAAAGCCAGGAGCTAGAGAGGAAGTCATTTATTAATGATTTGAAAAGATGAAGGTGTGTAATAGACCTGATTGATATCGGAATTTTATTCCAAGTTCTAGTTACACAAGTGTCTGTAAACCAAGAAATATGTAAAACTGGCAGCAAGTTTTGTTCTGCGATACCCTTTGTTTGGGGAGGGCAACATAGAGAGGGAAAAGAAAGTGAGGGGTGGTATCTACTCAACCTAAGGCAGAAGGAGAATGAATAACTTAAAGTAGAAGAGATCATTCAGAAACAGTGAGGCAGAAGGTGACTGTTGTTTAGAGCTACCATTTGCAGGGGAACAAGTAGAAGAAACTGCAGTGACTGTGTAGTTGGGAGAAGAGGTACACCATCCACCTCAAGGCAAGTTCATTTTTTGTTGCTTCTTAACAGCTATTTATCAGCTGCACCCAGGGCCTCTCCACATTCACATGGTCTACAAAACCTGACTTAGTCACCCTTGGACTAGCTCTCACCCATGTTTAGGACTGGTGAGGAGATTAAAGCTGCCAGGGCAGCATCATATTGCTGCATACGAAATGGCAAATGCCTAATACCACCCTCTGTGGGCATACTCTTACCACCCAGAGGATGGCATGGAATGGGCTCTGTGGCATGTTGAACATACCTTCACATGTAAGTCAGCCGAAACCCTGTACAATGAAGATGCACCCTCATTCACCCCTGGTCTCCACCAAGGATCAGCCATGATAGTGATAGTGATAGTGTGCCTGAGTCTGAGTGTCTTCCTCCATGACAGGCATGCCCATCCTGTCTGGCTGTACTAATCAAACTCAGGTCACCTGCCCCTTAGTCAAGGCTCTATGTCTATGCCACCAGTGCAGGCTACCGTGAGGGAAGTTACTGGAGAAAGTAACTGAGTTAATAGACTTACACATGAGCTACATAAACTTTAAAAAGCACAACAAGGAAAATGATAACTTGGGCAAGACAGACTATAGCCAAGTTTGTAGAGGAAGAGAGTGAACAACATGTTCTGTTCTGAGCTAAAAGGTGACATCTTGTATAGAGTAAACAATGAAAGGGAATCGTATTTACTTATCCTGCATCAAATTCTGCATCCATTAAACCTTAAAGGACAATAAGTCAATGTATAAGGCTAGCCCATAGTCATGTTAGAAGGTCAACTGAAGACTGACAAAAATAAGGCAAGAGTAATACACAAATTTTACTGGCCAGGCATAATGAAAAGTGTACTGCATCCTGGACTTAACAGTCTATTGATCCCAATGAATATCAAAGCAGTGCCACTGGAACATGTTTGTTGTGGACATTGCGGGACCACAAGTAAAATCTAGCAATGGGTATGAGTATATACTAGTAATAATAGAATATGCTACCAAGTTTCCAGAAGCAGTACTATTATGCAAGGTTAAAGCCAAGGCTATCGTCAGAGAACTGGCACTGTTATTCTCCAGAGTACATATGCCTAAAGAGATACTTAGCGACCAAGGCATTCCCTTTATGTTAAGGATATTCCACCAGTTATATCAGTTCTTTAAAGCCAAACAGTAGAAGACATCAGTCTACCATCCACAGACTGATTGATTACTAGTGAGATTTAATAAAACAATGAGATCAATGTTAAGGAAAGTTACTGATACAAATGGTCAAAACTGGGACTATTTATTACCCTACCTATTGTCTGCAGTCAGAGATGTACCACAAGCTAAAAACCAAGTTTATCCCATTTGTTCTTTTGTAAGACAGGCTCCCAAGAGGACTGCTTGACATCGCTAAAGAAACAGAAGAAGGACAGAAGGCACGATTAAAGAGAAAACACCATTAAAAAAGTATGATATAGCACTATGTTATTTTGCATGAGACAGTAAACTTGATTATGCTCATCGTAAAAGATCATATGCAGAAAACCTCGGAAATACAACAATAGGTTTATAATAAGAATGTCTGAATTAAAGAATTTAACCCTGGAGATCAAGTATTAGTGCTAGGACCCTGCACAGAAAAACATTCTAGTCAACCGGATGGACCATTTGTGGTGATTGACAGCATTAATGCAGTGAACTATAAGGCTAGACAGCCAACAAGTGGAAGCTACTGTAAATCTGTCACATTACGTACTGAAGCCATTGAAGGAAGGGAGTAGAGAATTCTGCAGGCAGCTTGCAAGCTGATATTCATAAAGGAGACAGCAGGGAGTCTTTACCTGAAGTACAGCTAGAGGAAGCCTTATCAAGAGTACAAAAGCAAGAAGGTAATTTTTCTTAAGATATAATGGAATGCTTTCTAAAATGCCTGGGAGAATGAAACTGATAAAACGTAACACAGATACAACACCTGGAGTGAAGGTTCAACACCTGGAGTGAAGGTTCAACTGAGAACTTAAAGAGTACCAGAGATCACACAAAAAAACAAACAAACAGTAAGAAAATACATTTTAAAAAGGCTGATACTAGGTATGACAGGAGAATCATTCAGTGAATGGAGCAGTCCAGCAGTGATGGTTCCTAAAAATGATGGAAGTATTAGATTCTAGAATGACTTTAGGAAAATGAATAGCATTTCAATGTTTGATAGCCATCCCATCCCCAAAACTGATGAGCTGATGGAAAGCCTAAGGAAGGCCAGATACTTGGCAGGACTTATCTGAAAAAGGAATACTGACAGATATAAAATGCTCCCTCTGCCAAAGGAAAAAAATACAGCCTTTATAACCCCTGATGGTCTATTTGAGTATACAGTGGTACCATAATGCCTACACCAGGAGCGGCCCTAGGTCAACTGGTGCCCTAGGCAAACAAACTAAACACCCCCCCAACACATTACCTGGTGCCCCATCCTGCCTACCTACACCAAATAAATAAATAAATGCACCCTGCTACACACAGCCCCTGGCTGGCGCTGCACCTGGTCTATGCCTAAGGCCGGCCATGGCCTACACAGAACTTCAGCCACCATTCAGGAACTGATAGATAAAATATCAAAGCCCCAGTCAAGGTATGCTGATGCATTATGGGATGCCATGGTTAAAGGACTGGAAGTTTCACTTACCAAAAGTTATATAAAGTATAGGTAGGCCTGACTGTGAATGCTGAGAAAAACAAATTGGGCATTGTGAAAGCTGTATCTGGCATATGTTATAGGAAAGCAGGTGGTAAAATCACAAGAAGAAAAAACAAAGATCATAAAAAACTGGCCTGCACCTTTCACTAAGAGACAGGTGAAAGCTTTGCTTGGACTAGCTGGATACTATAGAAAGTTTCTTTCTAATTTTGTGATTGTTGCCTGTCATTTCACAGACTCTCAACAGCCTCCTGTCAAGACACAATGGTGTAGGGCTTATAACATTTAATAAAATAAAAAGGATCCTATGTTCAGAACTTGTGTTAGTTACTCCTGATTCAGCCAAAGAGTTTACTATATATACTGACAGATCAGAGGTACATCCGCGGTGGTGGTACTGCGGTAGCATTGTCGCCTCACAGTAAGACACTGTCCGGTTCGATTCTCAGCTAGAGCATTTTCTGCGTGGATATATGCGTGAATGGGCGTACCTTTGTTTAAGGTTGTGCGTCAGGGTTGGCAACTCGGCACATAAAAATCAACTGCCAATCATTAGTGGACCAGAGTTCCGCTGTGGTGACCCCTAACCGGGAAAAGCCGAAAGACACATACATACTGACAGATCAGAGGTAGGTTTGGGGGGGGGGTAGTACTATCCCAAGACAATTAAGGAGAGGCACACCCTGTGCATCACAGCAGCAGAAAGTTGAACAATGCAGAAAGAAAATATTCCAGCACTGAAAGAGGATCTAACAATAAAGTGGGGCTTTTATGCCTTGAAGTACTATTTGTTAGGAAGACACTATGATTTGGCAATAGATCATGTCCACTGCAAGAGTTAAATAGTCATATGGCAGTACAAAGTTGTGTCGGTCAACATGCTCCCTCGAGCCTTTTCAGTGTACAGTGATCCACAGACCCAGCCTATTCAGTTCAAATGCTAAACGGTGGTCAGGAGTCCACAGTCCATCATTATAAGTCCAAACCCATGGTTTTGTACTCAAAGGTGGGCAGTTGTAACACTGGTTTTGGAAAAAGATGTAATGTATCTTTAAAAGATATGTTGTAGTGTATACTGTGGGAACATTCTCACAGGCAACTAGGCAATAGGTAGCTATGTAATAAATAAACATAAAAAATTACTCTGTATCAATTATCTAGAAATTAGGTGCTTATTGATCATTACTGTTGCATAAAAGACATCAGCCAGCTACAACAAAATCAGGAAGTTCATTCTAGAAATTAAAATTTAAATTGGGTGAGCAGAATCTTGCCTGGGAGATCCTGGAAGCATGGAATGTGACAGTGCACTCAAGGTTAACTTGTGGATTGGCTTTAAATAAATTATAAGGATTTAGAGATGGTGAGGCCTGCAGCCTGAGCCATTAAAGTTAATCTGTTTGTGGAGATTCTGTGAGAAACTGTGCCACTGATGGTGGAATGGAACCACAGGTGCAGTTATCTTTTGTGTCTAGCCAAGAGAGCTTACTATTATTTTGATTTTTCTAGTGATATGAAAACTGAAAAATCCACTCTTACATGCAGGCTCTACCAAGATGCATAAAAGCACCTAAGGTTTACTTTACAGTGTTTCAGTGTTGGTCATGGTTATGCAACCATGGAGCTAGCGTATTAGTTATAGCATATATAGACAGAGTCCCTACTGTATAGGATATCGCTGTGACCCCACCACACACCCCGTAATGTAAGACGTGATTTAAGCTTTTTTGTGTTACTTATCCTTTTGCAACAAGTTTACTTTCATTTGCATTTTGTATTGATATATGTATTTGATGTTGAAGTATTGCGTATATCAAATGAACACCAAACCCCAGTACTCTGAAGGAATTTCAGCCAGTATATACTTTAAATAAATCCAAATAACATTCTTTTATTTATGATAGTAGACAGGTTTTACTAAGTAACCCTCAGGTTCCAATGGAAACAGGAAAACACATCTTATATTAAAAAAAAAATCAAATGTCACATGACAAAAATCCACAAATTAATAATCAATAAATAAATAAATAAATGGATATTTGTATTAGTCAAGCACCCATTTTAAGTATATATTTGGTAGTAATCTCAGAAAAAAAAAACACTCTCAAAAAAGCAAGGGACCTATTAAGGAGATTCATTTAATCCTGGATAGAGCAATGCCCCTGTTAAAGAACTTGCCACCTATCTTTGCAAGTTAATAACTGGCAAATTTGTTCATCAGACGTCTGTGCTCCTGCAATGGATTTTTCAGTTCCAATACACATAATGTGAATTGTGGGATGCAGTGTTTATATAATGCACTATGCAGCTTCACGCAACATACATCATTAAGATGTGTTTATATACACTCTTTAAATTGCCCTCTAACCTGTCTAATATAAAAATACCAGAAGCTGCTGCTGTGTCTTTCGGCTTTTCCCAGTTAGGGATCGCCACAGTGGAACTCCTGTCCGCTAATGACTGACAGTAGATTTTTACGTGCCGAGTTGCCAGTTCTGACGCACAACCTTCAACGGAGGTACGCCCATTCACGCATGTCTCCACACAGAAGACGCTCTAGCTAAGAATTGAACAGGACAACATCTTACTGTGAGGCGACAATGCTACCGCAGCACCACCACCGCAGTTCCACTGTAACAAATAACTCATATTATAAATGTTCCAGGTAAGCAGACATTTAATATAAAATGTGCACAATTCATTTTTAGTATTTAAAAAGAAATATCCATTTATCTATCTATCTATATATATATATATATATATATATATATATATATATATATATATATATATATATATACACACATACATAAACTACATTTCCACATTTCTTACATCCTGAAGTGCATCAGAAAGAAATATTGGTGTACATGGACTACAAACATATTTACAATATTCAAAATATTGAAATAAATTCATGTTTTAAATGCCAGGTGAGTTAGGGGACAAAATGGAATTTTCTGTCTACACCCCTGGTTAATAATATATCCAAATATTTATTGATAACCCTAACAGAATACATACGTACTGTCAGATCCATAAGTTAGAGTACTCCTTAATGGATGTTTGGCAGATATAGTTCTTTCTTTATATGTTAACAAATCTTTCCTATCAATTGCTGTGACTTGTTCTTTTACATTCCTTAATAATTCACTCTGGTAATCCCGATGTTGAAACCTATGTGTCAAATCAAACATGGCTTGCTCTCAGATACATTCCTTATCTCAACTCTTTTTTATAGACATAAATTGAGCCTTAGGTGTATTCCTAATAATGTGAGGGGTTGACAACTGTCAGATGTCAGAAATATATTCTTTCTAAAATGTTTTCTGTAGATATTGGTTTTAACAGTGTCATCCAATTATTCTGTAACTTCTACATCAAAAAACTGAATAGTATTAAGGTCTGCTTGTATAGAAAACTTATTATTGAAAGAGTTGGTATTCAAGTACTCCACAAAATTATCCAATAATCTCTGCTCTCCTTTTCATATAAGCCAACATTCATCTAAAAATGCAATATTCAAATATTATTTAAATAACTATTAACATGCTCATTATAATTGTAAATATACTCAAAATGCCCATAAATACATCAGTATAAAGAGACACAAAAGCTCTATCCATTGTAGCACCCTTTACGAAGACAGCGTTCTTTGCCATAATAGAAAACATTATTTGTTAACACTAATTCTGTTAGTTGTATCAAGAAGTCTTTGAAGTCAGCATTCCAGTGGTATGGATGGATAAAGCCCTAACTACGGCTGATCAGACCAAGGTTTGATTAGTGGCTTGGCTGACTAGTGGAGCAGCAAGGAGGGATGGGCATGCCCATCTTTGGAGGGAGGATGAGAGGGAGTTTGTTGATGATACTCCCTAACGGGAAGAGTGGTCCATAGAGGAAAAAGGGAAAGTGGGTAGGGCATATAAAAATAAAAATAAAAAAACAGGTGGAAGCTCAGATGTCTGAGCCTCCATGATGCCTTTAGCATCTACAACTGGCCTTAGCAAATAATGGAATAGTCCAGGCGGTAGGAGGATGGCTGGTAAAGTCAGAGCGGATGTTAGGCACTGGAGGCTCATCCAGTTCCATGATAATGAGGGGACCAAAAACAGAAATCTCTGAATTCAAATGTGGTGAAATCAGTCAATTTCAACCAATATGTAAGAGCTGCTAACCTGCCCCTCCCCCAGGGGGAATGCTGGTATACAAGGAACTAATATCTCACATACAAAGATACCAAGATTGTTCTGTCTGTAAGTCAAACATAAGTTGAATGAAGTTATTAATGCCCTTAATTCTAGATGTAAATAAGCTTAGTGGAGGTCTGAGGATTTTTTAAAGGCAGATAAGGGTTTTGTCAGAGATTCCCTTCCAGATACTATAGGTCAATTTATGTCTGATTTACAAATAGAACAATCTTGATAACTTTGTTCTTGCACCCCCCATACCCCCTGGTACGTATATATACCATCTTCAAGATCACAAATCAGTTGGGAAAGGGAATTGGACTTTGACCTCTTACAAACACATACCTACAGTCTGTGATCAATGGTGTTATTAATCACTTATGCCTGCATTAAGAACAGTCAAAGAACTGCCCTGTTCCCTTACACACACACACACACACACACACACACACACACACACACACACACACACACATATATATCAGTGTATATGAGTTCATCTAAATCTCAACTTATCTAAACTCAACTTACTGAACACAACTTATCTAAACTCATTTCACCTAAACCAGTAAAACCCATAAAAAATAACAGAAACAAAAGTTATGTACTTACCATAACTATAGATCAATCTATGTTGTCTGTTTTTCATCTGGTTCAATATATGGAATGTATGATCCAACCAGATCTGACCTCAATATCGAATCTGAAACTTCCATGTTTCAAGGGCTTTGACTCCTCTAATATGCAAAATTCTCTGAACTCCAATTTAATACCTCAGATCAAGTTTGTCCTATAGTAAAATCTCAGATCTATTTATGAAAAATAGTAGAGTCCCTAAATAAAAAACTGAAAGGGCCCAGAAAAAAGGGCCAAGGTTGAGAGACAGTGCTAGTCACAGACATGGTGTGGTGTGGCAACCACTCAGTCATCTCACAGCTATCCATAAACATACCAATTTGACAAGGGGGCTGAAGAGGATGAGAAACAGACAACATGGATCTACCATTATGGTAAGTAAATAACTTTCTTAGCCATTGTTGTCTATTTTTGTCCAAGTCAACATTTGGGCAGATTCCCAAGCTGTCTTTCTAGGTGGTATGAAGGAAGGACATTCCTGAGAATGGTGGAACTGAAAACTGAAGGAGGAATGAGACCCGTATTGTACATTCAACTTATAATGAGTAACAAAGGTATGCACAGTGGACAAAGTTGCTGCTCCGCAAATGTCATCAGTGGGTAGCTTCTTAGCAAAGGCTGTTGAGGTAGCCACTGCTCTTCTTGGATGAGCCTTTGGTTTGGACTGCAAATTTAAACCCATTTTAGCATAGACAAAAGAAATACAATTTGACAGTCATCTGGTCAGTTCAACTTTCATAACAGCCCTGCCAAGTCTAGTTTTTGAGTAGGGAATAAAAAGTTGGATCAGATTTTCTGAATTGTTTCGTCTGATGAAGACAGACCTGAATTGACGGTGAACATCTAGAATGTGCAGTATGTATTCCCTTTTGTCTGAAAATTTGGGAAGAATACTGGTAAATCCATAGATTGGCTTAAGTTAGTTATGGATGCCACTTTTGGAAAGAAAGATGCATTAGTTTGGACAGACAACATATCCTTATGGAAATCCGAATAGGGAAATTTACATGAGAATGCTTGTAGTTTTTGAAATCCATCTGGCAGAAGTGATTGCGACTAAGAAACTTGTTTTGCAATTCAAATATTTGACATCTATCATGACCACAAGTTCAAAAGGAGGTTGAGTCAGAGCTTGGGGCATAATAGTAATATTCCACAGAAGGATTGGGTCTCTAATGGAGGGACACAACAGAAAAAAATCCTTTAAAAAAAGGATTTTAAGATTTTAAAGATGTCATAGAATTATCATTTTGTCCAACATGAAAATTAGAAATTGCTGACATTTCAATTTTGATGGTAGAATAGCTAGAGCTTTGTCAAAAGAGTTCATCTAAGAATTCCAAACAGGATGGTATTGAAGCAGAAAAAGGATACAAGCCTTAAGCTATTGCTCATAGGAAAACTTTTTCCATTTACTATTATAAACTTTTTTGTAGAAGGTTTCTGGGAAGCTGATATGATGTCAACAACAGCACTGTGAAGCCTGGCATTTCTGGATATTGTCAAAATTGGAGGAACCAAGTGCTTATTTTCATGGTAGTCAAATACAGAGGAGGCAATCTGGACAGGTGGAATAGAAGATCTGGATACTGATCCAGCATCCATGGAGGATGTACTAGTAGAGGTCACAGAAAAGGGAAAGCATGTTTATCACAGCGAGAAGGGGCAATGGGGATTAATCTGACCTTGCACTCTCTGACTTTCTGTAATTGGGAAAGGCATACAGAAGACCAAGGGGCTGATTATAGACCACAGCATCCCTTAATGATTATCCCTGTTGAGGTATTAGGACAAAGTAACAGCTGTAGTTGTTGTTGAGGTATGAGGCAAAAAGGTGGCAGCAAGATTGGACCCAGTGACTGAAAATTAATGTTGCCACTGTTGGATTGTGGGACCACTCATGAGGAGTTAGAATAGTCCTGCTCAACTTGTCCACTAGAACACCTCAGAATTGTGTGTTGCTATGAGAAAACGGTTTGAAGTCCTTGCCACTGCCAAACCCTCATGGCTTCTCGATGTAAGGGATAAAAACAAGTTCTTCCTTGTTTGCTGATATTTCCATACAGACACCATGGCTGTTGTTTGGTACAACACCCTTGTGGAGGACATCCTGAAGAGCATGCAATGCTAGGAGGACCATCTTCATCTTCAAGACATCGATGTGAAGGTCGACCCTTAAACTTGACCATGTACCTAGGATCATTCTGTTTTTGAAATGCTCCCAACCTAGAAGAGAGGCATCTGTGGTCACTATTGCTATTGGCAGGTCTATATGAAAAGGTTGTCCTTCTGTTACTGAAGGGGAGGTAATCCACCACTCTTGTGTTGTCTGGAAACTCTTGTGAATTGAATATTGGCATGTAAAGGATGAAATTTCTAAGAGCACTGAACTGCTAACATCCACTGAAGAATTATCATGTGGTAACAAGCCATCGGGATCATTAGAATTGAGGACGCTATGACACCTAACAGACGTATTATTAATCTTACTGGTGGCTGGGGATGATGCATTACTCGTGTGGTCATTTGATGCAAAGAGCAAATTCTGTGTTGTGGGAGACTGACAATTTGCAGAGTAGTATTGATGTGGCATCCAATAAATTTCATCTGTTGTGAGGGAAGCAACTGACATTTTGGAAAATTCACTGTTATACCGAGATCCTGTAAGCATTGGAGGAGAAGGTCCAGATAATGTACCAGAAGCCGCCTGGATGTAGCATTTGGAGCAAGTCATCTAGGTAGGGGAAGACTTGTATCCTGAGCATGCACAAGCATGCCATTATCTTGATGAACATCCTAGGGGCTGTGGTAAGACAGAATAGCAGGCCTCTGAACTGGACATGGTTGGCTTCCAGCCAGAAATGGGGAAATCTCCTGGATTGCTTCTCTATTTTCACAGGATAGTAAGCAGCCTGGAGCTCTATCGATCACATCCAATCGTCCTCCCTCAGAACAGGCAATATGGACTAAATTGTGACCATTTGGAATTTTGTCTGTTTTACAAATTGGTTGAGATGGTTGAGATCCAAAGTTGGTCTGCCCTCCCTATTTTTCTTTGGAACTAAAAAGAACTTTGAGTAGACTCCAGATCCTAATTGTTTTTTAGGGGCCTGCTGGATGACAGTTTTCTCTAGCAGCTTTGAAATCTCCACTGCTGCTGGTTCTCATTGACTGGGTGGGACATCGGGAATTACTTTCTTCTTTATGGGAGAAAAGAAAAGGTAATGAAACAGCCTCTGGAAATTATATTTGCACCAGTTGTCTCCTGTTAAATCTTGCCAGGCTTGAGAGTGCAGAGATAAGTATCCCCAGACTGCCTCCAGAGTGCAGCAGTCAGGCAACCCTTCACGGATGCTGATAGGTCCTCTCAGTAAATGGACCATGGAAACCCTGATTATGTGGTCTGCCTCTGCTTCTGCCCTAGGGTGACATCCAATGGGATTTCCTCCACCTCTGCTATGTGGATGCCTATCACCAGGAGAATCCTAGTAAGAACTCTGTGATTTAAGAAACCACACCTTTTTTTCCTGCTCTCTGATTCCTGGAGTAGGATTTTTGAGGCATGGAAATATGAATGTCTACTGCATCCTTCTAGTTCCTGGTCAATGTGTCTTTCACTTCGGCTCCAAAAAGTGTGGATCCATTATATGGGGTATTGATGAAGGACATCTAGAAGCCTTCCACAAAATCACAACGATGCATCCAGGCATGCTGTCTCACCATATGACCTGTGCCTGCTGCTCTGGCTGAGCCATTGGCTACATTAGAAATGAGATGTATGGACACATTAGAAGTTGACTGCAGAGTTGATAGCATGGAGACCACAGTTTTTTGGACACTCACAGGCAAAACTCCAGAAAGAAACTTTTAAATTTGTTTAGCCAAGTCTCTCTAAAATCTGATGACATGAACAAGATAATTCAGTGACCTGAGTGCAAAGGTCACTGATGAGTATGTCCATTTCCCAAACCTGTCCAATGCCCTAGACTCCCTGTTAGGGGAATGGACAGAGGAATTATTTTCAGAGAATTCCTTTTTTGTGACTGATGCTACAACCATGGCATCCACTGGAGGACTTTTACTGCAATGATTCCTGTCTTTTGGCACTGCCAAAATCCTATCTGGTTTCATGGGATGGGCTCCACCACCTCAGTGTCCTTCCAAACCTGTTGCTCTAAAAGGTCGACTAGTGACTCAACAGGTGGTACCACCCAGGATGATGCTCAGCCAGATCCAAAGGCTTCCAAACATACAGATTCATCTGGTGGGTGATCTTTGCTAAACCATCCCCCTCTTTGTTTTATGAGTTCAGGAATTTTATCAAAGGTGACATCTTCTGAGGGGGACCTGGGTGAACCCTCACCTTTATCCAAATCTATATCCTCCAAGAAAGACTTTGGGGAATAGTCCATGTACTTTTGCTTGCTTGTCTGGTTCTTCTCAACCAATTATGTTGGGGGGATATGTGGTTCAGAATCAGTCTGGGAGCTGACATAGCAAGTCATTTCAGAAGTCTCTGGTACCGACTGTCCCTGTCTGGCAGGATGAAAACTGTCAAACTAAAGAGAGAGAGAGAGTAATTCCCTCTCAGTAGACAAGGAGTAAGGGGAAAAGTTTTACAACTTTCTAGAAAAGAATCCCAGCTGAAAACAGCAAAGGATACAAGAGCCCTTGAAAACACCTCTGAAGTCTTCAGGCGGCAAATGAGATCTGAGATATTAGACTGGAGTTCAGATAATTATGGGTGGGGAGAAATCAGAGCCCTGAACCGTGGAAGATTCAGATTCAGTGCCCAGGTCAGATTTGGTCAAATCCAATGTCTGATATTTTGAATCGGACAAAAATAGTCAAAACTGGATCAAATGTTTTGTGCAATGTAAAATTATTTTTTGATCACTGGTATGAATTTTCTTAAAGATATATAGTTAACATTGCAGTTTGCCTTATTACAGTGCACTGGATTGGGCAAGCTGATGGTCCACTTCCGGTGTTTCTTCCCTTTCTTTCACTGTAATGTGACTGTGGAGTTGTTATATATAAGTTAGGGGGTTGGGGTGCAAAAAAAATTTGTTCTTTTTTTTTAAGTTGTGTTCCATAAGTTGACTTTTAGATGCACTGACATACACTTATATATACATATATGTGTGTGTGTGTGTGTGTGTGTGTGTGTGTATGTGTAATATATGCCTGTGTCTATATATATATATATATATATATATATGTATACTATGAAATTAAAGTTATGTATTCACTATAACTATGCATTTGTGTTGTCCATTTTGTACCAGATCCGAGTTCGGATCTGACTCGGCTACATGCACTAGACTTTGAATCCAACTCTCAGGCTCCTCCCTCTACCAATAATGCCCCAGTGTGGCAACAATATCTCAGATCAAGTTTGCTGCCTTACAGATCCCAAGACAGAGCACACAGAAGGAAAGAACAGCAAGATGGGGCTCAAACCAGGAACAAAAGGTACCACAATATCCACCAGGACACTCTAGAAGATGACTGGAAGGTGGAAGGAGGGTGGGGAGTTGAGGAAGAATGAAAATGGACAACATGGATGCAGTTATGGTGAGTACATAAGTTATAACTTAAATATCTGATGTTGTCATTTTCATTCTTCCTCAACATGTGGGACAGAGTCCCCAGCTATGTGAATTTTGGGTGGCCCTCATGGAAGGATATTCCAGAAAACTGCTAAACCAAAAGTAGCTCTGTTCTAGAGGTCAAATCTAGTTTGAAATGAGTATTGGCTGCACAAAGGCATCAATGGATGTTCTAGACTAGAAGGTGGAAAGGTTGTCATGGACCTAGTAGACTAGGAGACTTTGATAGGGAGACACCTTGTCGAATATATATACAAAAGAAATGCAATCAGTAATCCATTTGCCAGGGTAACTTTAGAAACTGGTGATCCCAATCTGTTTGGTGAGAAAGAAACAAACAGTTGTTCTTATTTCCTGAAATCTTTTGTCCTGTGCAGATAAAAATTTAGTTGGCTATGTATATTTAAAAGATGAAGCATGTACTCTCTCTTATTTGAAAACTTCTAGAAGAAGACAGACAAACGAATTGTTTGATTAATATTCAATTCAGTCGCAACTTTTAGTAAGAAGGATGGATTAGTCTGTAAAGTAACTCTGTCTTTGTGAAAAACAATGTAAGGGAATTTGGAAGACAGAGCCTGGAATTCAGAGATTTTCATCGCAGACATATCAGCTAGTAGGAATGCTGTTTTCCAAAACAAAAATTTTAAACTGGATTAGGTTAATGGTTCAAAAGGTTATTGGGTCAACTCTTGAAGTACAACTGTTAAATTCCAAGAAGGACAATAAGAAGGAGCCAGATCTTTTACTGGGGGCCTAAGTAAGAAGATGTCTTTTAGAAAAGCCTTGCACAGTTAAGAAGACACTAAAGATGAAGCTTCTTCTCTTGAGTAAAAATTAGACATGGCTGCTAATTGTACTTTGTAGAAAAAGTAGCACCTTCCTGAAAAATAGATGCTAAAAATTCCAAAACCGAAGGTATAAGAGTAGTGAAAGGGTCAAGTTTCTTCAGAAGAGCCTAAATTGAAAATCTTTTCCATTTACCTTTGTAAATCTTCCTTGTAGATGCTTTGTGAGATGACAGAAGTATTTTTCAGACAGGGGAGTAAATACTGGGCTGTCTAGCTATCAGTGGAATTGGACAAACCATGCAGTTAGTTTGAGGCCTGGGATGTTGGGATGCTTCATCCTGGAGGGGTGTGAGAGATGGCCTGGACTCGGGTTCAGTACCCATGGCGGATATTGAAGATGAGACCAAAGAAAGGGGAACCACACAACTGGTGAAACCAAAAGAGGTCAATGAGAATAACTGAGCTCTTCAAATGAAGCACTTTCTGTAAGAGTTTCAGAATCAGAGTTAGCAGGGCATAAGCATAAAGGAGTCTGAAGGGCCAAACATGCACTACAGCATCTCTCAGCAGCAAACCCTGAGGGGGGTTTTAGCAAAGAACCTCCTGCACTTGTTGTTGTAGAGCAATGCAAAGAGATTGCAGCAAGGTGGGCCCCAACAATGGAAAATCTTCTCCACTACTGATTGATTGAGAGACCACTCATGAGGCATCAGAATGAAAATGCTGGGTTTGTCCGCTAGTATGGTGGTTTCACCACTACGTGCATTGCCACAAGAAACCAGTAAGAGGAGATCACCCACTGCCACACTCATTGCCTCTCCACAAAATGGGTAAGATCAGATTGCCCCTTGTTGGCTGATGTAGCAGACCACAGACATATTGTCGGTTTGTATCGTAATAGTCCCTAGACAGAGAACACCTTGAAAGGCCTGCAACACTAGTAGGACCACTTTCATCTCTAGAACATTGATATGTGAATTGGTCTTTTGGGGGGACCACATGCCTTGGACCATTCATCCCAAGAAATACCCCCACCTCAAATAGGAGGAGTCTGTGGTTATTGTGATTACTGCAGCAAACAGTGCAAAGCGACAACATAGGTAAACATCATCCGAATGAATCCACCAAGTAAGATGATCCTTGCATACTTAAGTGAGTTTGACTGGGAAGGACAGAGAGCGATGCAGAATAGACCACTGAACAACTAGAGTCCATTGGAGAACACACATATAGAAACAGGCCATAAGAACTAAGGTTATGGCCACTGCCATCAAACCTACAGCCTGAAGGACAAGTCTTGCTGGAGAGGAAGGGTGAACAAGAATTTTCTGTACCTGAAACTTGATTGTGTCCATATGATGTGTAGGAAAGGAGACTATCTGACTTATTGTGTTCAACTGGGCCCCTGTGAACTCCAGTCTATACTGGCTGCAGATGAGATTTGGAGGTGTTGACTGAAATGCCTAGACTTTGACAAAGTTGGAGCAAATAGTCCCTGGACTGTTCTAAGAGATGTCTGGTTGGGGTGGTGAGGAGCTAGTTGACTACATATGGAAACACTCAGAATCCCAGCAGTCTCAGGTGGGCTGCAACCAGTGCCATACACTTGGTAAACACCCTGGGGGCTGTGATAAGACCAAAGGGCAGGGCTCTGAACTGATAGTGACTGGCCCCCAACTGAATGTACAGAAATCTTTGGGATCATCTGTTCATCGTGATGTGATAGTACGCGTCCTGAAGATCAACTGGGCAGATCTAATCATCCTTGCATAAAAAGGGCAGAATGCACTGAACTGTGACCATTAGATATTTTGACTTCTTCACAAACTGGTTTAGGTTGCTTAGATCCAAAATTGCTCTCAGGTCCCCTGTCTTTTTTGGTGCTAAAAAGAACCTTGAGTAAGTTCTGAATCCTCGTTGAACTGGTATGACCACCTGGATGACTCTTTTGGCTAGCAGCCTTTGAAACTCCTGAGCTGCAGCTTCTCTCTGACTGAGTGGGATGCATAAAAGTTTTCTTCTTTTGTTTGGGGGAATTTAGAATCTTTGTTACAGATGCCCAGGCATGTTGGTGCAAAGACAAACACCTTCCTATTGCCTCCAGAGGTGGGCATTTTGGCAAGCCTTCAGGAATGCTGTCTGACAAAGAATCTCAGAAACCTTGATTTTGCAGGCCTCCTCTGCCATGAGGGCAGCATCTTCCATTTGAACTCCCCCTCTGCCTCTGGAAGAGTTGTCCCTGTGTGAATCCTGGAAAGATCCCTGGGATTTACAGAACCACATTTTCTTACCTATTGATTGATTCCATGAAAAGGACTGTTGATGAGTAGAAAAGCATATCCCTATGGCAGACAGGTTCTTTTCATCTTGCTCACTCTGGAAAAGCATTTGTTTTACAGAAGGGCCAAACAAAGACGTTCCATCAAAGGAAGCATTGAGAAAGAAGACTTGAAAGTCTCTGGAAATTGTATAACCGCACCCAGGCAAGTCTCCTAATTGGTATGCCTGAACTGGCCACCCATGAGATATCCTCTACAGCATGGGATATTAACCTCATGGCTGCATTGTAAATGGATAAAAGAGTGGCCAGCTATGAAGAGGCTGTCTTGTAGTCCTCTATAGACATGTACTCTGAGAGGAATTTGGAAAGTTCGTTGTTCAAAATTGCTCTGTTACCTAGTAAAGTGCGCTAAATAATGCAGGGACCTCAAGGCAAAATTGCTGAAGCAAATATGTGCTTTCCAAACCTGTCCAATGCCTTGGACACCCTTAAGGGGATGAGCAGAGCAATGCTGCTCTACTAGTTCCTTCTTTGTTGCTACTGACACAACCATAGCATCAACAGGGACTCCTTTGCTCCGATGTGGTCTGTGCTTAGGTGGTGCCAAAATTTTGTCTGGGCATCAGGGAATTGGTTCAATAGAGTCTGGTTCCTTCCATGAACAGCGAGAGATTAAATTGACAAGCTCATCCATTGGAGGAGTTACCCAAGATGTAGATGGGCCAGAATCAAAATCTTCCAGAAAAACTGCCTCCTCTGGGGAAGGGGTATCTGAAGACAATTCACCTTTTTGTTTAAGAATTTTCAGGATGTCACTGAATGAGACATCATCTGTTGGAGATCTGGGGGACCCTTCTTCTTCATTGAAATCATGTATCTCATTTTGCACATTCTCTTCTGGGGGACCTATTAAGTGGGATGATCTGGAGAGGTATCCAAGAAGAGGGGAAGTTCCTCAATGGGAACTCTCTGAATGCTAGATGGTACCGGCTGTCCCTCTATTGTAGGCCTGATAGACTCAGAGTTCAGATCCGAAGAGGGAATGGATGTAGGTCACAAAGATGAAAGAGCAGTTGAGTTACTCATTTGAGAGAAAGCCATCTCCACTACCTCAAAATTCATACCTCTCAACTGTACAGATTTTCTCAGAATTTTCAGATTTTTGCGTCATATTTTTGGCCTGGTTTTTTTTTTTTTTTTTTTTTTTTTTTTTTTTTTATAAAATTACTGTTTTCTAGAAAATCATTGAGGATTGAAGTCAGAAAATAGTGGCAGACATTTGAGATTTAGAATTTATACCCGTCAGAAAATTCATGCTAATGCAAAACCTATTATTCTATCAACTTTCTAAGTTAATAAGAGCAATATTTAAAAAGTGTCCCTATTTATGGGCCTTTGCCCCCCCATTATTTATGGCTTTGTCCAGATTTTTTGCTCTAAGAGGTTGACAGGTATCCCTCAAATGCCAACAGACCAGGAGAAGTCATTGTTGGTTGCACCGGACCCTAAAACATCGCAGCTGCCAGGCCCAGACCCTGCCCAGATTCATGCCTCGAAGAGGTCAGACCTGAGCTGTCCAACACCAAGGCTCAGAGGGGCAAAGATGGCTCTGATACCATCAATGTGGATATCAAACCCCCAGATCTGATGCCAAGACATCAGCTTCAAGATCTATCCCAATCCAAGGGAATTGAAGCAGAATTAGACAGAGGGACTGTCAAAGTCTCAGGGTCCTGGATCGAAGGGCTCTGAAACTGGAGGGCAGATCAGAGAAGGAGATATCACAATGTGAGAAATGGACGGGAGGCTCGCAGATCTGATGGGAGTCGGAGATGGAATAACTCCCATCTGAATGTTAGCTCTGAGAAATTTCCTAAACATCCTATCCATGCCTGCCTTGAAAAGACTTCTGGAGGTCCTGATGGACAATGTAGTTGAATGTGGCCTAGACTCTCTCCTCAGTGTCTTTTGGAGAAATGGGGAAAGGAGCCGAGGAGATACTGGTCCATCTGTGAACCCAGGTGAAAGGGTTCGATATGACTTGGTCAATATAACAGTCAGATCCAATGATTTTAGATCTGAATAATTTCTTTTAGGATCAAAAGATGTAGGATCCAATGTCTTTTGTATTTTTTGTGGCAGAGCCAAAGAAGCCATGGTCAACGTCAAAGCTTTAGGAAGACAAGTGGGAGATCTCTTATGAAACCTCTTAGTCTTTGATAAAGATTTTGTTGGTTTACTGGGGATTGAGCTGCTGAGGAAGAAGAAGATGAAGAAGGAGGCAGCATCCCTTTAAGATCCAACTTATTACAGCTGTCAGAAAGTGCTCAATAGTTAAAACCTCACAAATGGAGCAGTCAGTATTAAATGCGCTGATCCTAGACAGCAAATGGACTTCCTGTGGGCATCAGAATTAGGAATTTTTGTGCCCATGGAAAGTGCACATTTTAAATCCAGCTGGTTTTTCAGCCATAACTTGAAGAAAACAAAAAGAGAAGTCAGTACTAGCCCAGGATTTTTTTTTTTTAGGTTAGAAAATTAGAAGATTACCAACAATGGTATGTAAATATCCTCTAAAGTATAGAAAGAGAGGGTGAAAGGAAGAACTAGTACCAACAATGGTACATTACAAGGCTACAATACAGTACAAATAAGGAAAGTAGCCTAATCCTAGACAAAATATAAAACTCAACTAAAAGTAGAGGGAGGACTAAAGGGAGAAGTTAAGAAGAGTTTTCAAAAATAGCAATTACTTACAATTCAGTACAATACGTCAAATTTAGCTCTTTGAGCAAGATCGGTGTCTGTGCAAGATGGTGGCAAATGAGATCTAACATATAGTTGGCTGAGTGGGGTATTACAGTTAGAGGGAGGAGCTCTAGCATTTGATCCAAGGTCTAGTCCATGCGGCCAAGTCGGATCTGGTACCCATACCCATACATTGAGGAAGAATGAAGAGGACAACATCAGACCCTATGCTTTCTAAACTCTTTACCTTTAATTGCTTCCTGTCCATTTCAGTTTGTTTGAGAACCATAACTCCTTCTCAGTGACAGGTGCTACAGAGATAATCTGAGAAAAATAATGTAAAGTATGTGTGTGTGTGTGTGTGTGTGTGTGTGTGTGTGTGTGTGTGTGTGTGTGTGTGTGTGTGTGTGTGTGTGTGTGTGTGTGTGTCTGTGTGTGAATGGAAATTATTAAGTGGTAAAATCCTATTAACTGTTGGTAGATGCTTTTCATGTTGAAAGGGGGCTTTCTTCTCCAGCCATTTATGTTTAGATGGTAATTTTCAAATATGATTTTGTTTCATTTTATTAAAAATCATTAGTACAGTTTATTAGCCATTTTCTCATATAGTGAACCATGATTCTGTTCAAATGCTGTTATTTGGTAATGTATACCCAGTATGAATTAAATAAAAGATTGCTTAATAAGAGTGTTATTTATAAACATGGTAAACATGGAATGCGGTTACTGAACGTAAAGTTGCCCGTGAAAAAGTCAAGCACAATACACGGAAGGTAGCAGAGATGGAACAATGAAGAAATACATTTCCATACAACAGCTGGGAAGGTGTTAATGCAGCTTGTATTGTAAATGAGAATGCTACATCATAACTGCAATTACACGACTCAGAAATATACAGAAATTAGTCTGCAAGTGTCACTGGATATTGGCTTGCAACGGAGTAAAAGCCAGCAACTAATCCAAAAAAAATCACCACCCTGACACTGCAGAGTTTTCACTTGTGGTTAACAGTATAGCAATTTTAGCAAATGGAGTACATAAAACCATTTTGACACCCCCAGGCACAGGTACACAGACATAGTAGCTGCCCAAACATAGAGATATAAACCATTACACATAGACCTGCAAATGCAAGCAGGCACACCCACATACACTCAGTATGCTCAGTGCATGGCAAATGGTACAATTACACCCATACATGCTTTCAGTGTTACCTGAGTACTGTAGCTACTCATCTGTGTTACCATATCACAGCTCTCAACCTCCATCTCCAAATTGCAGAACACTACCACTCATAATGTGGAGCAAATGGGGAAAACATAGAACACTTGCTAACTGTAAATAAAAAAACGTAATCAGGAAAGCTCACAGCAAGGTTAAAATGTGTTACTTCATTCTTATAAAAAGTTCTTGTGATAAAGTAATCTTATTTAGTATTATTTACCAAGGATATTTAATAAAAAGCAAATATTAACCCTGAATGTGTGGCAAACTCTTTCAATGTGGACTAGTGTGGAACATGCTTTCTAAAACTCAAAATGAGGAAAGTTCCTTGTAATGATATAGAATTAAGAGTTATGTACCAGACAGGTATGGTCTTTCCATCTTACAGGCAAGTCAGCAGACAGCATGTTGATCGCAGGGTAGCAATATATCCCACGAAGTAGAAAGGTTCAGTAAAGTGTAAATGTTGTCCTGTGTGCAGACATTGCTAATGAGCAACACAAAGTTCATAGTTTTATGAACTGTGGTTCTTTATCCCTTTATATTAGCCCATCCAGTTTTGTCCACATTTGCACAATGCAGGGATATAAAAATACGCACAGACATACAGACAAGACAGACAGATGAATACCGCACAGCCCATGTCTGTGTAGGTAATGTTCTTCCTTTTCACAGTGTTATATATCATTAATTCTATTCTGAGTGAGTTGCCATGACCAGTGCTTACAATGACCCCACCGTAAAACTACTGTGGCTGTTCTGCAGCCTTTTAACTACGAACTGTGTGCCACACATAACATTCAGTGTATTTTGTTTCCTAATACAATATACAGAACCCTTTAACTGAATACACAGGCAACCAATGTATTACATGCTTTTGTTTTACAGAGCTCTTGCCTATAACCTAGTACTGTGTTGAACTGGAAGACACAGATGTTGCTTACAATGTTTACATTTTGCTGGTCTGTTTCTTGCCCATCATTTAATGTGCTGTTGTACTAGTGGGTACATATATCTGCCAACGTACATTGCAGACTTGTCCTTACCATTGTATTACAGTTGTAACCTTTCCAAATACCCACCATGGGAAATTTTGTATGGAAATATAAGATTTTGCAGGATAATCCATGCCCACAACTAGTAGAAAGGACTGGAGTTCACTTTTTATCAAAACAAAAGCTCACAGGTGTTGCTTTTCAGTTGCTCCTGTTGTTTCCTGTCACATTAAGATGTTTAAAATACAACTATTGCAGAAAGTATACAATTATGTTTTACCAAGAAACTCAGGACATTTACTGTTTTGCATGTTTGTTTATTTGCAGGAAACAACTGCACAAATAGGGACTGTTATGAATAAAGAGGGACTGGTGAAAACCCACTGCTACATTGATGGGTATATGCTTGGCGTCACTAATTGTCCTCCCACACCCCTTCGCAGAGTATATTTCTATAATTGCTGGGTATAGTACTCAAAATTAGTAGCTGTCTCTGGTATATTGAGCAAGGACTGGTAGATGTATGATCTGTTTTGAATCACTCACTTGGTGAACCTGCAGCTACAATATCCTATGTACTGCTTCTCATATGCAGCTTAACATGTCTTTATATCCGGCTGTCAAAAATTATTTTTACTTCTGCCTTCACAAAGATGATAATATGCAGTTGCTAATTAATAATTACAATTTTCTGTTCCAAGATGTGGTAACAGTAGTAGACTCTGTGATCAACATGTGACAGGGCTAACAAACTGACCACAGCCTACAGAAGCAAAAGTCACACATTCTATTTCACAGTATACAAAAATGTGCTTTTCAATAAAATAAATAAATAAACAAATGACAATGAAGGAAATATTCTACAAACGCTCCCTGTTTTGTGTATCCTCCTTCCTTAAACACATGCAGTTTCGTAAATGCAATTGCACCACCAGTGGAACACAATTATGGTATGGGAAAGTTACTTCTGAATGATTGCACAACAATGTAAGATATTCAATGATTTTGTTAAGCAAGAAGTTGTTGTTATATGGTATGTATTCTTTCACTTATGAATTCTGCTAAATATATAATTAAGAATAAATAATGTATAGTGTTCAGATTATGATCAATTATTGTTCACTTTTTTACTTTACATTTTTTTCATTAGTGGCACCATATATGCAGTAGGGTCTATATTATAACAGCAAACATTTAAAATAGCAAATTCTGCATAATCGACCCTAAAATGTTGAAACGGCAAAATGCTGAATACACGGAACAGTGATTTTTTTCCCATGGAAAAAAAAAATCGCTGTTCTATAAAAAAAACACAAAATAAACTGGGGGGGTTCACCCCCCACACCCCCTACTTAAATATACCATCTCCGAGATTGCACCATAGTGGAGGAGATGGCAAAGTCCCAAAAATGGCCCAGTGATTTTTTTCCGTGGGAAACAAATCGCTCTTCCGTGCGTTCGTGATTTCGCCATTTCGAATAAAAAGGTTTGATTAAACAGCAAACATTTTCTCCTAAATTAAGTACAGTCCTCTGAAAGAGGGATGTAGGAGACTCTCATCCCACATGAAATGTATTTTAGAGTTTTGTCCAAAGTACATTGCTGAACTGATGGGCTCCATATATGCTCACTTTCCATTTCTTACAAGGAAATGCTTTCCAGTGGCTTTGGTTCTTTGTTATTTTTTCTCTTCTAATGCTGCCTTCATATACCCTTCTTTTTCTCTGGTGAATCTCACCTACTACGTTACCAATATTATTATGTACTACCATAATTCTCAACCAATCAGGGACAAATCCAGAAATAATCAAGGACACATGTAAAATATTGGTACTATTAACCTGAGACATTGTCGGAATAAGAGAATGCGAATTAATATACATTTTCTGCTTTAAAAGAAGCAAATATCTTTAATTATAGTCATTATTTATTAACTGCAATTCACTACATTTTCTCCAAAAGTCACCAGTTTTAGGAGGGATTAAGAGGGACACAGCTAAGATTTGAGTAAAAGATCAGGGACAGTTGAGAGGTATGTGTGTATCACACCTGTCTGAAGCTATTGTTTTATTTTTTTTTTCATAGGTAGTAGATTGTTGTACATCAGGCAGTCTTTCCTCATATTCATCAGTTCTATCCTCAATCTCTATGCCCTTGTCCTGGCATATGCCCTCATCTGAAACAGCCAAGCTTCATATATGCCAACTACCATTATGAGAATCTAGGCAATCTGCACTGTACCCCTCTCTGTGGTGAAATATGTTTCATCCAGAGGGTCTCCTCTCATCATTTCTAAACCTGCTCTTTGAAGTAATTACTTAGCCTTCTTGACACGGGTCTATATCACAACGTCGAACTTACAAAAGTTTGATCGTTGTAATATCAAACCCAAAGGTCCGAAACCCAGCAACACTGAAAACACAGAACAGTGTTTTTTTTCCCAGGGAAACAAATTTTTGTTCCGTGACAAAAAAAAAAAAAAAAAAACTTAAACTTAAACTACACATACAAGACAAAGGATAGCACTTTTCACCAAGTATGGGCCCCCCCACATCCCCTGCTAATTAAATATATAAACTCCAAGATTGCACAGAAAAAAATGGCAAACATACCACAACATATGTTCATGACTGCCTGTTGTAACCTTAGTAACATTCCCTTTTAACTTGCTATACTACAACATAACTCATGATAGTGTAGTGAAGTGCTATCTTAGACTTCATATATTTAAGTAGCAGGGAGTGTGTGTGGGGGGGGGTGCAGGGGGGCTTGGCCCCCAGCTTATATTTGGTGGAATTTAATCTGGTTTGTGTTCTCTATAGTCAGTATATGTATCCCATACTTAGTGAAAAGTGCTATCCTTTGTCTTGTATGTGGTTCTCTGTGTCCTTGTACTGGAATATTGTCATTCTTTGTGTCCTGTATATTTTCAGTATTTTGTGATTCAGAATTTTGAGTTTTCAGGATTTTGAATTTTCAGAATTTTGGGTTCCGGATTATGAAGTTCAGGATTGTGATATTTCAGGATTCTGAAGTGAAACCATATATATATATATATATATATATCCATGTAGCTGGAAAGGATGACAGTTAGGTCAACAAGTGAGTGTTTTGTTGTGTGAAAGTAAGGCAATGGTGTTCTAAGCATACATAGCTGTGTGATGTCCAATACCATAACTTTGTTGCACTGTGTTGGGTGCTCAGCAAGGTGGCTGCTATATAAGATCACAGAAAAGTAGAGTTAAGACAGTAGCAGGGGTGTGGTATTGCAGCTGAAACAATGATGTGTCTATAAGGGGTCATTTGCATTTATCCCATGGACCTCACTACAGGAGATATTACACAGTGAAGACTTTAGCTTGGCTGGGTTGTTCTTGCAGTGTTTACTGAATGGTTTATCTGTTTAACCTTTTCCCCCTTTGCTTAGATGCAGTTTATAGTATAGGAGATGATTTACACCCAAAGCTAACAGCCATGACTGAATGAACCTGTATGGTTTGTAATGTAAGAATACAAAAGTACGGCTGTTAGGAAGGATAAAAAGGGAAGTACAAAACTTCAGGGTAGGTGAAACAATGGAAGCAGATGTGCTTACCATTTAAAAAATGTGGTCTCATAGGGCAGATACACCAAAAAAGTGATAATACATGCTAAGAAAAACAACAGAGAGCTACAATGGCATGATCAGGCCAGGTGAACAGGGCATGGTAAGCTTCAAATATTATGATTCATACAGGTGTCTGATGAGCGCACACACAGCATCCCTTTCAGTGAATATGCACAAATTAAATATGCAACATTAATGGATTTTAATTGAGGCTGCAGTTTCAATAATGTGCTATTAATGGAAAATGTACTATTTTCGCCTCAATCTGAAGACTATGATTGGTTGTCAGCCACAACGCGTCTATCGAATCTCTGGAACTAGAAACCCAAATTTAAAATGTAAACTCATTGTCAGAGCATAACAGACTACACTGGCATATAAGTGGTTAAATGACAATAATAGTTAGCTGCCTACACCTGCCTCTCCTTATCCACAAGCATTGTTTTACAACTTATTTATGTAAGGCTTCAATGCTAAAGGCACTGTATCAGAGAATGGTGGTGTACTTTCTTTTTAAGTTCATTGCCATCTTCATGGGGAAGATTTTTCTTTACTTCCTTGCATGTCCAGATGTATCTGCAAGACCTAAAGTTTTTACAATCATATCAAAGCAATAGTATCAGCCTCAGTAAACCAACCAACATGATGCAATGCTTAAACATCCTTTTCCACGCTCACTGTTTGAGGTCATTTACTTTTCACAGAGGATTATGTTAGGGTGGGCACTAGGAAAAGAACAATAAAATACAAAGTTGCACCATATGCTTACAATTTGAATTCACTAACTAAATATATGCAGGACATTTATGCCTGCAGAATACATTATACAATTCCCATGATGTTGCATAGCCAGCATATGCAAAACAATTGTATGGCTCATTCTAAATGTGATTTTTTTTTTTACACAGTGACTAAGACAAGTGGATGAGAAGTATTTAATGTCAGTAGGGACATATGTGCATTTGTGGGGACAGCTATGTACAGGTCATTTGCATCTTATCTGCAGGCACCATGCAAATATATCTTTTTTGTATTAGCTGCATTTCTTATATATCAAGTAGTTAATGCAGTAGTTTAAATCCACTTTGAGAAGGTTCTCTTACTCCACGTTTCTGCAGATTTCATACATGTATATGCTTGTGTGCATTTAATGCACTTGTGAATATTATGCATGCATGCATGTGTGATGAAATGGAGAATGAGAATCCAGATGTAGAAGGGTTGCATTTTCATACTGTAATAAATAACTTAAAATGTTACAGACTATGAAAGGGGTGGGGAAGTTCTGGTATTCTGCATTAGCCTGTGTTTTTAAATTGATGCAAGATGAATGAGTTCTGGAAGGGCACTTTGTAGGTAGTACATGTAATATTGTGAATATTTACCAAAGTTACAATGTGTCCAAGACCTGGTGTTTAACCGCCTGAGAGATTTTATGATGACCTTACTGACCTACTGAGTTTCTCAGTATACCGTCGGCATATACTGAATAACTGGGGAAGTGTATGTAGTCTTGCAACACAGCCGCCTTACACAAAATAGTAACAATGAAGATTTTCCCTTAACTTCTCCATTGGAGATGGTGAAAGTAAATGAGGGTGGTGTGGGGGGCAAAGCCCCCTTTCAGAAGTCTGTTTGTTGAGATTTTCAGATTTAAGCCACTTTTATATTCAGCATTTTTACTTTATCACTGTCCATATTTTTGTATGTTCTATTTTTTGTGTGCATAATCAGTATGTGATTAAAATAATGAGTGCTGCAGTAAATTTAGTTTATACAGGTTAAAAAGATTTTTTTTGTATGTGAATTTATTGTGTTTATATGAATATTAGAAGGGTAGTACAGAATATATGAATATTAGAGGGGTAGTACAGAAGGCGGCCATGGTGGTGCAGTGGTTAGCGTTGCCGCCTCACAGCAAGAGGTTCTCTGGTTCGATTCTCGGCTGTGTTGCCTTCTGTGCAGAGTCTGCATGTCCTCCCTGTGGTCACGTTGGTTTCCGCCGGGTGCTCAGGTTTCCTCCCAAAGACATGCAGTAGGTGGATTGGACACTCCAAATTGGCCTTAGGTGTGTGTGTGTATGTGTGTGTGCCTTCTGTGGAAGGTTGGGTGCCGGGCTGGCAACTCAACACCATAAAACTCCACTGCCAATCATGAGCAGACAGATGATCCACTGTGGCGACCCCTAACCGGGAAAAAGCCAGAAGAAGTTAATGCAGTAGTTTCATCTTTTATGATCTGTCCTATCAGTGTTTCTCACATATCTTTGCTACTACATCTCTTTGTAAGGCACACATATAGCTGCAGGTAAGCAGTATACACATGTAAAGGAAATTGTCCCTGCTTGTGCTGTATCCCACTTAGTCCAAGGACCATGTACATCTTGCCAGTGACCACTCTCAGGCTTTACCTCCTCTTTCAAGAAGGCAGGCCAGTTACTCCCTAGGTAAATATGGGAGCACCCATTCAGTCTTCCAGGTTTAGTACGAAGGGAGATACTGAATCACATTCTTTAACCTGCAGAGGAAGCTTATTCTAGTGAAGAGGGAGGTACTGGGTATTAAATCTGCACCTCTGTGCATGAAGGTTTAGATCTCTGGTTGGAGTAATAGCTGAGCTGTTTAACTTACTGACATATAGCAAATCAAGGACTACTAGATGTCTAATAATGCAGTAGTTAAGGCACAGATCCTCCCTCAGGAGTCTAATAAGACAGAACAAGGGGAGGGTGCTTCCAGTTTCTCCTTGTAAGTTTAGTAACTAAGGTTCTTAAGACAGGAGTTATTTTTTATTTGAAACCTCTGGTGCTTTTTGAGTTTGAGATATATACCAAATAGAGCATTGCACTCCATAATGGGTCGGTGCTAAGTTCCATGATTATCTTTTCATTCAGTAAGGGCGTGCTTTCTATACATACTGTGTGTTGCAGATATAGTTTCTGTTTACACTTTTTAGCATTCAATTCAAGCACAGTTTACATGCACTGGGTATTAACAATGATAAGCTCTTTATGAAACATGCACATACCTGAGGGGGTTTTGACAATTGCACCCAGTTTACAGTTATCTGCAATTTGGTTAACCAGAGGTCCTGCTTATCATTTTTGTCCCTGGAGAAGCAGATGCCAAACAGGACAAGATCCTGTTTGGACCTCTAGGGAACTCTGCTGGTTACCTTACCACTATTTATATAGGTACTTGCCGCAGAAATTAGGTGGGGTCTGTCCTAGATACAATTAGCTATCCATCTTACCATGTGAGGATTTGTGTTTAAGGACAGCATTTTTCTTATAATTCTGTCATGCAGTATGGTGTTGAAAGCTTTGGCCAGATCAACATAAGCTGTATGAATAGCAAGACCACTGACAACAGCCTGCATAACCTTCTCAAATAAATTATCAGGGTTTAACAGGCCTCATATCCCTTTGATGAAGCCAAATTGTTGGGGTTTAAGCCTAATGAGACTCTTCATATCATAGTTAATGTGATTTGTTGTAATCTGGACATGCTTGTGGAAGGGCAGAAACATAGCAGTGTACCAGGATTCAGGAACATAGTCCGTGGCTAAGCATAGGTTAAGCAGTTTAAGGAGAGGTTCAGCAACAGCCTGCTTGGCACTGTTAGTAAGCACTGAGATATGTTGTCAGGAACCAAGGAGAAAGTCTTTTTTGATAGTTCCTTAAGGACGTTCTCTATGAAAATATGAAAAAAGTAGTTCACCACCTTAGTACAGCTTACTATTTTACAATAAAAAGAGAATAGTTGTGTAAAATCTTACCAGAATGATAGATGTCCTCTTCTTCTCTGTTGCAGTATTCATAACGTGGGAATTTCCAGCCATAGGTGACCCAACAACAGCCAGTATACAGAAGACTTCACTACTGTAGAGTGTGTGGTACATCGCACATAGGCTGCGACTGGATGTCAGCCATAAAACTGACATACATGTGCTCCATCCTCAAAACTGACTGACCCAGGAGGAATGCCAGCCTAAGGAAGTATGGCATGAATCATCCAAGAAGACGCAAGGTCAGGACAAGGAGGGAGGGATCGGAATACTGCAACAGTGAGGAGAAGGACATCTGTCATTACAGTCAGATTTTACATAACTACTCTATGTCCTTCTATTCATCTGTTGCAGTACGCATAACATGAGGGAGCATAACAAAGCTCATGAAGTAAGGGAGGAGAGAGTAGCCAAAGAGCTTTCCAGGAAGACCTGCAGTATGGATCTGGCAAACCCTGCTCTAGATTTAGAAATTACATCTACTTTATATTGTTTGGTAAATGTATGGACTGAGGTCCATGTAGGTGCTTCAAGAATTGAGTCAGTGTCCAATCCCTTGAAAAAGGCCCCAGATGAGACAACAGCCCTGCTGCGATGAGCCCTAACAGGGGAATAGACAGTCTGACCATCGTGAGTGTAGCAGAAGAAAATAGTCTTGGAAATCCAGTGGGAAACATTCTGCTTGGACACAGCCTGCCCCAGAGCCCTGGGGTGGTAAGAAACCAAAAGCTGATCTGACTTTCTAACAGCCTAGGTCTTATCCAAATAAAATCTAAGTTGCCTGTGGACATCTAAAGTATGGATGACCCTCTCACTAGTGTTCTGGGGAGAAGGGAAAAAGGTAGGTAATTGTAAGGACTGATTTAAAGACAGGTCATTGACTACCTTAGGCATAAATGAGGGGTTTGTCCACAAGGAGATTGTGTCTTTGTGGAAGACCAGAAAAAGTGGAGATATCACAAGGGCCTGTAGCTCAGACACTCATCTGGCTGAAGCTAAGGCTAGTAGTAACACAATTTTCCAGGAACAGTGTTGAAGAGAAGCTGAGGAAGCTGGGTTGAAGGGTTGGAGATTCAGCTTTTCCAAAACAAATTTAAGGTCCCAGGGAGGTGGAACAGATTTCCTGGGAGGCCTAATGTGTAGGATGCCTTTAAGAAATTGGTTTAACTCAAATCTGCTATATAAGGGGGGAGACGGAGGCAGACAGGCAGATAGGGCTGATATATGAGCGTTTCCTGAAAAGTAAGCCAAACCAGCATTGAGCAATTCACACAAATAAGTCAAAACCAGGGGAATTTCCACAGTTAATGGGTCCTGATTTCATTTCAGACACCAGAGTGAAAATCACTTCCATTTTGCTAAGTAAGATTTTCTGGTATTTGGTTTCCTGGCCTCTTGCAGGACTGTGAGCACATCCTCAGAGAACAGGTGTACGAAAGGAACTAGTACCCTATCACCCACAAGGTCAATTTAACAGTCATCCGGTGGGGATGGATGAGGGTTCCCTTGTCTTGTGTGAAGAGGTCCGCTCTCTGAAGTAACTTGTGGGGATTGGCCTTGGCTAAATGCAGGAGGAGAGGGAACCAGTGTTATTTAGGCCAAAAGGGATTTACCAGCAAGATTTGTGATTTGTCCTGCTGAATTTTGGACAGGACTTTTGGTATGAGAGGAAGGGGAGGAACACATATAGAAAGATCCCCTTTCAAGAGAAAGAAAGGGAGTCCAATTTCCAGATGACAGGATGGGGGTCTCTGGCACAAGACTGTGGAAGTTGTCTGTTCATGTTGGAGGCAAAAAGGTCTGTTTGAAGAATACCCCACTAGTGGACAATGTCTAGAAACACATCCCTTTGAACCATCCATTCATGAGATGGTGTTTGGGACCTGCTCAAGTAATCTGCCATACAATTTTGAGAGTATGGGGTGTATACTGTCTGAAGGGTTACCTGGAATTTTACAGCCAGCCCACAAGCCTGAAGAGCTAGTCTGCATAACAGAAAGGATTTGGTCCCCCCCTGTTTGCTCATATACCAGACCACTGTCATATTATCTGTGAACAAATTCAGAGGTCTTTGTTGGAATAAGGGGTGGAAAGTCTGCATGGCCAGTAGCAGCACCCTCATCTCCCTTACATTGATGTGTTCCTTCAACTGAGAGGGAGACCAGATACTTTGTACTTTCAGGTGGCCAAAGGTTGCTCCCCAATCTACGTCTGAGGTGTCTGTGCAGATTTCTTGGCGAGGAGCAGGAGAGTGTAAGGGTAGCCATGGGTTGAGTGACACAATGTATCCACCACTGAAGTTCTCTCTTCAGACAAGGAGTGAGGGGAATGGAGAATTCTAGGTGGTGCCGGCGCTGCATCCAAACTGATTTTAGATACCACTGACATTTTCTCATGTGGAGTTTGGCTAAGGGGGGTATGGGAATGGTGGATGCCATGAGGCCCAAGACCCTGAGGAATTCTCTAGCTGTAATGTGGTAAATCAGCAGAATGTTTTGGAAGTAAGAGATGAGGTCCTGTACCTTTTGTGGGGGAAGAGAGACCCTCATAAGCTCTATTTGTATCCTGCATCCTAGGAAAATTTGATCCTGTGAGGGGGTGAGGACTAATTTTCTTTTTTTTTTTTTAATTTTACGGTGAACCCCAGACTTTGTATAAGATTGATGGAAAAGGCAGTATTTCATTCCATCTTCTCTGTGGAGGTAGCTAGAAGGATAAGGTTATCCAGATATGGAAATATATGTATTCCCTGGAGTCTGCAGTGGGAATCACTGGAGCAAAGCATAAGGTGAAGCCCCTTGGTGTGGTAGAGAGTCCAAAGGGAAAGGCACAGAACTGAAAATGCCATGATGATACAGAGAAGCCTAAAAACTTCCTGTAGTAAGGATGGATGGGAATGTGCAAATATGCATATTTGATATACAGGGTAATCATGAAGGCTTGAGGCAGAATGAGTGGGAACAGAATCTGGAGGGTCAGCATGCAGAAAGTGGGTACTCTTAAGAAGGCAATTTATGGCCCTAAATGCTAGAGTGGCAGAAGTGTATACATTTTACCTAGTCTATCCAGGATCCTGCTATCCTTATCAGATGGTAAGAGGGTAGTGGAGGCAGCAATTTTGATGTCTTTTCAGAAGCCACAGAAATTACAGAAAGGTCTGCAGAAGGACATCTGAAGAGAAACTTGCAGTTCTTTGGGACCGTGTAGAAGGAGTCTGGCTTCTTGGGGGCAAGTGGCTGGGAATCTGGTGTCTGTGAACTGGGGCAAAATCATCGAGAAGGCAGGCAAGACAGGAGGGATAACTGATGGGCTAAGTGATTCCACATATAACAGCTCATAGCATGTTTTTTGTACTTCAGGTACTTGGGTGCTATCCCATTTAAAGTGGTTTCTCATCTTCGCTAGGGTCTCTCCAAAGGACAAATCTTCCATTGATGAGTCTGCACCATTTGATTCCTCTTCAGGAGAGGCATAGTCCATGGGGAAGGGATCTGAAAAGAGTAAGCTGGGACCCCTGAGTAAGTAACCCTTGAAAATGCCTCTTCCTCAGATGTATCCACTTCTTATTTCTTTTAAGTGGAGAAACAATACTGAGTGGAGGAGCTGTAAAACCCAGAGGAGGCCTAAGTGACAGAAGGGCATTGAATAGGCCCTGAGCGAATTGCTGCCAATTGCTAGCAGATTCTTTTGGTGAAGACAAATGCTTGTTTTTTTATTTCTTTTTCTCATGCAGGTCTGCTTTATGTAGGGTAGGAGGGCCTGACGTAGGCCTACATTTGATCAGGTCAGAATCTACTTCTTCCCTAGCAAGGATCTGTGTAATCCCTAAGACATTCTGTAATTTCGAACCATGGCTCCTCTCAGACATTTGTCATGGATGCCTACTCAGCCTCTGTGGACGTGCTAATGCTCACATCCAAGGTGGCCTGGATGGCAGGCTAAGCCTGCAGATCTGACCTGTGAACCAGATATGTCTCCAGGCTGTCCTCCACCTCAAGAGAGACGTTGCTGTCCAAAGGTACAGCAAAAGGTTCAAGCCTTTGTTTTTTTGTCCTTCTGCTTCAAAGTCAACTCAGCTTCGGGCCCCAGGGATGCCTCCATAGTACTTTCTGCTAGCAGCTTTAAGAGCTGATTTTCAAGGTAGATAACTAGGGAGGATAATCTACTCTTTAAAGTCCTTGGTACAAATGCCTAACAAATAGAGCAGTTTTTGTGGTTGTGGCATGAGCCTAAGTAGAACAGGCACTGGAGGTGGCTATCCTTATGTGGAATTTGTTGTCCACACTGGCACTTGCCCCCCCCCCCCCCCCTTGGATGACATGAACCCTAACCAAAGACAGTAGCAAAAGTCACAAAATTCCCCAATGGGGCACTTGTCTGAATTTTTAAGAATTGCAAATGACTTGGAGTCAGATCATATGTTGGAATCTGGCATTCAGATCTGGAGGCAGAGAAGTTGTGCGTACATCACTTTTATGGCTGACGTCCAATCAGAGCCTACATGCGATGTACCATGCACAGTGCAGTAGTGAAGTCTTTTGTATACTGGCTGACGTCGGGTCACCTATGGCGGGGAACACCCTCATGTTATGAATACTGCAAGTGATGAATAGCAGGACATCAGTAATGCTTTGTAGAATGTAAATAAATGCACTTTGATAACATGCTTGCAATACAAATAACAAGCCTGTTACCGCAGACAACTGTCTTTACCAGATGTTTACATTCTTGAAAAAGTAGATCTGCAGAACAGGAATGGGGCTTGCAGTTGTGCTCTTACACATTTTCACAAAAAAATGGCACTACCATTTCACAAGGAAGCGCACTAACATAAATAAATAAATATACACCTTGTCCATGACTCCATTTCTACACAGAAATGCTGCTTTGATATGTATGGAAGTTTCTGAGTCACTGATCTGGCAGCATGCCAAACATCCAACAAAGGATACAGAATGACTGGATAAAGTGGTAGTCAGATGGTGCCTGCCTGTTACTGCAGTGCAAATAGCTACTTACATATCCAATAATTCCTGCACTGGAAATATGAAATCCTTCCTGGAGACAAAGATATTATAAATTACACAGCATAGTGTGCTGAAAGTTCCATTACTATGCAACTACCATACTTTGCAGCATGACCTGGAAACCATGCTGCCTCTCTTTAACCAGAATAAATGTTTCTGTTGAAACCAGTTCATCTATCTAACCCAAAATTATTTCTTATTTAAGGTCTTGGAAGCATTCTTCAGACAGGAATGACACCTGAGTTTTTCTCATGTATTCCCCACTATTCAAAGCCATACTACCTGCTACAGTCTTATCAATGAGAGGCAGGGAACACTGTGAGAAGGTGTGCCAATGTGCCGAGGAGAACTCATCAGTGGACATTACTCCGGCTGCCCAGCTATGTGTAAACAGCAATTGCATGATGTGAAACTGCCCTAGTAATGGTACTTAACATCGGAGATAACGGTGACTTGAAAATAATGCTCCTCTGTTTACAAACTATGCTGTCAGCAGAAGCTGACTCTTTCTTTCTGCTGTTATCATTCATATCAAAGCCTGTCACTGTTGCAGCAAATGGTTAACACTATTCTTTTATCTGATGTATTCTTACTGACATCTATTATGTACTATACACACAACAACTATAAACAAAGAATCAGACATCTTTTCTGATAAGGTACACTGTCAGCATGGTCACATATAAGATGCACTTAAAACAGATGTATACACGGCTTGAATTATATGCTGTCTCTTTAAGATGTATTGACTGGATAAATCAATGCACATGAATTGCATTTTAAATATAAACTGTGCTTGAGAAAGTGTTATTTCTTGTAAATAAAAGTATTTAGCTATGGTAACAGACTTGTTACTTGTGAGGATGTTAAGAAATGCATTTAACTTGCATTCTAGAAATGCTGTAGAATGGTTGAATTTCTTCCTTAACAGAGTCTGATATTCTGCTGTTTAAATATGAGTGGGCTGAGCTACTATATAGGGAGAAAGCTCTGACAACCCTCGCAGATTTAAGTCATTACCCCTTATTTGTGGGGTAAAATAAATGGGGACAGGAGATGAAACTCACCTGTTATATTCCTTGGATATTAATTAGAATAACAGGAAGTTTCATGAATCCATGTTAAGGGATATACATATGATCGCTAGAATGTGTGACATAAAAATTCCGTAAGTCAGCTAGGTCTTCTACTTGATACAATGCCAGTAAGAGATACTTGTTTTATTCTACTGTCCTTTCTGAAAGTTTGATGCATGAAACACAAGACAGAACATATGCTTAGGTATATATCCATTCCCCATTATAACAAGGGAAATCCTTTAGCTTCAAGAACTGGTAGTTAGTTTTTGTAAGGGTAAAATAGAGTTAGGCCTCATTTAGTTCATATACAGTCAGAAGTTTCAGGCCTATGTTGCCATCCTTGACAAACATCACTTGTATAGTAGATTTATTTTATTTTTTGTGATACTCCATTATAATATGTTAGACAGCAGTACACTCATCCTTGTTTTGTTACTGAACTTAGGCTATGACTTGCTTGTTTTAACCAGACTGTGGGTATCTAGTAAGATCCTTTTTACTCATCTTGCTTTCCTATAAGAAAATGTTTTTGCACAGCTTTTTTAAAATAATCAGACTATTTCCTACTTATGTTAGGACTGTACTCATGTATGGTCCAACTGATGTAGTTCGGCAGTTTAAAGTTATTGCTGTTGTCCTTCTTTCATAGGTGTCCACAATCATACTGTAGAGTTATGGCAAAATAAAAAGCACTAATCAGATACTTAGCTAACAATTACAGAGAAGTCACTGGCCCCATGACACAGAGGAATAAACACCTGACTGCACACCAGATGGCCCATGCTTGACTAGCAGCATGGGTGTTGGAGGGACAGGACAGGAGGAGCATGGTAATGAGCAACTGACACTGGCCACTGATCCTGAGAGCAGGGAGGCTGCCTATGCTCACTGCAATAGCAGCATTAAGAGCCTGGCAAGTTCTATGCTGCAAATGGTATGCCTATTGGTTGGAAGACTGTTTGTGTGGAATTGCACATGCACTTCCCAAAGGAAGCCATTGCAGAGCTCACAAAGCTGCCATTGAGTGAGGGGGATTACAGCATACTCCCTGGCAGCAGTATGATGTTGCACTAGCATCCCCAATCTCCTCACTGTTCCCACACATATGTTGGTTGAGCCCAAGAGAGGCTAAAATGTGTTAACTAGACCAGGTGAATGAGGAGAGGAACTGATGACAAAGAGGTAGGGGAGGAAAAAAAAAACAATAGATGTCTATGTAGATTGATAGTTCCCTTCCTGGGGTATAAAACGTAAAGTTATTGATATGTAGCTGTTAACTTCCACAAAAGAAAAAAAAAACAAAGAGAGTAAAGAGTTTGTCTTGAAGTATTGCACAGTCTTTAAGGCAGGATGGCCATTATCAAGGATGGAATGGAAAATAAGTGGAATAAACTATCAACATGTTTACAAGCTTAAACTACACGAGGACATCATATACAATGTATACAATGAATGGAACACTCTGATACACATTCTAGACATTAGTCATCATCATCACCCTCATCATCATTCTTGTACACTGCCTGCAATAATTCTATCAATGTTTTTGGGACTTTGAACCATCACAGGACTACCAAATCAGCTCTCTTGTCACTTGTCATATGCCCCGAGAAAGCTGATCTAGACAATAAATGATGACTTATACAGACCATTTGTGACATCCCTTTTCTGGGCCAGTAATCAAAGAGCCTTAATCCTCACCATTGACACTGGACAAGGGTGTTCACTTGGAACAAAACTAGATATACACAGTATTTCCAGATGCAGCTCTCTGCACTGAGCACAATTTCCCTTAACAGCACACAGGGAACACGCTCGGTCTGGGGGCTGGATTTTCTTCTCTTCAGGCCTCCCAATAAGACTCCCCACTGGCACAGCTGTAGAGTTGAGTCCTCAACTGAGTGTTACAAGCCAGTTCCTCCACCACCTTCTCTGTGAAACCAGTGCCTTGTGTCCCTGTTCTGAGTAGCTGACACAAACATGGGAAAGGCTGGCGCATATTTACCAGTTATGCCTCCCTGCCCAGACTATAAGGTAGGTACTGCCACCAGAACATTCCAAAGCCAGCTACTCTAAGGCTCTTACTACTGAGTAAAATACTAATACAAATGGTAGTGTCTGACCAATGCAGCAAGCTTTTCAGGAGCAGCCACAGTGTCATCAAATAAATATAAGTACTCTCAAAGGTTAAAATATTCTGTAAAAGACCAACCACAAGAAAAGTTTATATATATTTAATAATAAATAATAAAATAATATTAAAATACTAAATATCTATTTACAATAAACACCAAAATTTCAATCAGAGGAAATAGTAAAAATAACACCGACGGGCAGATTCACACAGATATAGAAAAACAGTACTTAACTAATCTCACTATATTTTCCTGACTGAGCTAAAGAATTACTGTTTCCTACTTACTTAATAAAGCAAGGCAAGATGAAGTGGGTGAGGGGTCCTTCTTTGTTAGATTTCACAAACAGACTACCCAGATACTTCTGTCTCATTTAGTATTAAAATTTAATTTCAGTGCTGGAATACAGAATGACATCACATACATCTGGTTATCTGACTCTGGTTCCCATATTACCCCCTTTACTAGAACATGAACCAGAATCTAGCACATAGTTGTTACCATACACACAGACAGAGTTTTGCTGAAATGTGTTATAGCATCTGGAAGCTATAAAACCGTTTCAAAACTTCCACCCTTCCACAGTGGCAATTAGTTCACCCCTAAGGACAATACAGTAGGATCCCTAGTCCTGGTTTTCACAAACATTTCATCTCTGGCTGCAATCAGAACTGTAAGATAAGATCGTTATGGCCTAAACCAGGTAATTTAATTTTAGACTATTTTTCAAAGTTAGCTTGACTGAGATTAACCTCTCCTCTTCCAGTATCCTCTGTTACAATATATTCATTTCAACAGTTACAATACAGTCTGACATACTGGTGTATTTCCTTTCTGTCCAGCAGGACCCACTGTTGGTACATTTTTAACAAAATCAGCTTTACAAATACATTTTCAACACAAGCATTTGTACAAATCAGTTTGATATACAGATGACATATAATTATACATAACATACACAAAACTCCAGCTAGTTATGCTGGCATATGCTAAACATCCACTGCCCTACATCTCTTGGCATAGCTGGCAATACTTCACGTCATCACACCATTGCAAGCACATCTGAATCCATAATTTAGCAGACATCTCTAACAGAAAATATAAGCACAATTTCAAGAAACATAGAGTTCCTGATCACAATATCTGTTTAATTTTATTTATATATATATATATATATATATATATATATATATATATATATATATATTTTTTTTTTTATTTTAACTTAGTCATATTTGACAGAGCCTATGTAAAGTGCAGACTTTCTCAGAGAAAACAACAAGTTACATAGGATACAACAATGTAAGCTGATATAAACATAATACATGCAGATAACCTAATAACATTTGCATAAGCCAGTAAGCAGGAAGATGACATAACCTAATAACATTTGTATAAGCCAGTAAGCAGGAAGATGAACTTTGACTAACATAAACATGATAATAACAAAACTGGTGAATCTTCCATGTATCACATTGGTTTTGGTGAGTCTTGAAGGAAGCATACTTGGTGATTCATGGTTGATGCTCACAAAGACAAAATAATGCAATTAGATGTAAATTTCGTTTTTATTTAACCAAGTATTAGAGACAGACCAGGGCCATACATACTGATGAGAGTCTGAAGTATATTTATTAATGAAGAGATGAGCTCCATTGTATAATAATGAGTAAGCCAAAGCTACAAATGCATAAACAAGTGTAGACAAACAGGTTTACTACAAGTGCTTACATGCTAGCAGTTTGCGACATGCTTGCTGACACTTGCTCATAAAAGCAAGAGTTCTAACTCCCTCTACGTTGATCGCTTGTAACTATTCAGCCCTTCCAACACTCAACCCTATAAAACTGCATTGCTCTACCAGAGCCATAACTCTAACCCTAAAACTCTCAACCAGTTCCTCACCCAAGTCCTCAATCCCTTACCCTAAATCTCCAACCACATCCCTAAACCTAACTTTCCCCAATCACTCCCTAACCATAAAACTCCTTTCCCACTCCCTAACCCTAAGGCTCCATTCCTGCTTCCTAAATCTAAAACTCCCTTCCCACTCCCTAGACTTAAAATTCACTCCTCACTCCCTAAACCTAAAACTGCTTTCCTGCTCTCTAAATCTTAATTCTCTTCTAGATTGCTGCCCTAATTTACAATCCCACCTCATCTGCTTACCCAAACTCATATTCAAGTCTGAGCATAAGCAGCAGCCTAAACTAGTTATAAGACACTCGAGGGTAAGCTGAAAAGACATAACAAAAAATAATACATGCTAAACAAAATATAGTACTTAGAACAGAGTTTAGTAGATCTTACATACACAGTACAAAAATTAGGAGACCCAATAATTTATCTAAATAGTTACTTATTAGGTAAGTACTTCTGTTGAAATATTTCACATTTTACATTTCTTAGAATCTAACTTTGTTATCATACTTCACTGGTTTTGATACAAAGCAATGCAAGAGGATACCACATTAATGGATAAAGGAGTGCTTACACCATGAAACAGTGGCAAGCCACTATGCAGCTAAGTTATGATAAAGGACAACTTATTATCCAAGATAAAAGTTCAAAGGGGAGATATTCCAGGGTGACTCTCTATCACCGCTGTTCTTTTGTCTTGCTCTCAACCCATTAAGTTGTCTACTTATTATAGTTAAAATTTGGCTCCAAGAAAACAAACAAGTGCAAAGACTTCTCACCTTCTTTTTGTGGATTATTTAAAACTGTATATTTAATCAGATAAGGAAATGAAAGCATGACTACAAGTGGATAAAACTTTCTCAGATGGTATAAGAATATCATTTGGCCTTGATAAATGTGCAAAAGCAACCATTTAAAGCAGGAAAGCTGCAGCACCAACAAAATAACAGCCTGGTACAGGAATGCATACCAGAACTTGAGCAGGAGTGAGGGTATAAATATTTGGGAACTGATGAAGACTTGACAATGAAACAGAAACAAATGTGAACAAAACTAACAAATATTTTAGAAGACTAAACTTAATACTGAAAACAGCCCTAACATCTAGGAACAAAGTCCAAGCTATAAACCAATTTGCTCTAACTGTTCTAACTTACAGTTTTGGGGTGACTGACTGACCCCAAAAGGTATTAGATCAATTGGACAGGAAAACAAGAAAAATGTTTTACGCTTATCAAATGATATATAAAAATCAATGTATACCAAGGTTATATATTCCTTGTAATGAAGGAAATATGAGCTTCCTCGAGATTGATTACATGTATAGATCAGTAATCGTAGGACTGCTTACATATCTGCTGACTTCACCAGAACCAAACATAGTGAAAGTTATAAACCATGTGGAGAATAAGTCTAAGATGGCTTCCCTGCTTAGTTTAGCAGAAGAATATCAGTTTCAAGTAAGAATGGAAATCAAACCAAAAAGTAGACAAACATCAGGCAGCAACTGAACGTGCCAAAAAAAAAAAAAAAAAACCAAAAGAAACAATTTATGGAGAAGGATCAGACAAGAAGGCAAGAAATGTGGAAAAGGCATAAATATAATTGCAAGTACAGAAAACTCCTGGAGCAAACTCATGTCGATCAGGATATGATGCAGGAATGGTTAAGGAGAGGTGAATTTAAACCAAAAGATGAAAGGTTAAAACTGGTGGCACAGGATAGCAGACTACATATGCATTAATTTACAAAGTTAATTGAGCATGTGGGAAAAACAGACAAATGCAGGCTCTGTAAAACAGATCTGGAAATGGTTGCACATCTTGTTGCTGGGTGTGATACATCAATGACAGAGAGCCTATATACTGAAAGGCATAACAACGTAGCAAGACTGCTGCACTGGGGATTGTGCAAACATTACAATATTGAAGTAGCTGAGAAGCATTGAAAGATGAATCACAAGCATTATAGAGAATGATGACATTTATAGCACATGGGATCACCCATTACCATCAGTTCAAAAAACAGATGCAAGAAATCCAGGTATAGTTCATGAAAAGAAGACAAAAGTAGCATTGATCATTGAAACTGCTAGACCCAGTGATTACAGTGTCTTTTAAACGGAGACACACAAAGTCATAAAATACCAGGATTTGCTGGCAGAAATCAGGGTAATATGGAAAAAGGATACTCAGACAATTCCAACAGCAGTGGGACCAATGGGTCTTATAAAAAAGAACTTACAGTCTCATTTAGATATGCTACCTATACATGTAACTCCATAGAAGTTACAGAAGGAGTTAATTGTGGGCACATTGAGGGTGCTGCGAAGAGTACTTTTGGCAAACATCAAAGATTGAAACAATACTAATTTCATGGTCTTTAATTGTACTTTGACTTAGGAATGGGTTCCATTCCCATCATGGTACTAGAAACCCAAAAGACAGTGAAATTAAACAAAGCAACCATATAACTTTAAAGTAACAACTGTGCATGAAGCAAAGACTGAAAAAAAGAGTAGTCACCATCTTTTTACATCCACTAAATATAGTTTTGCAGTTTAGCAAACATAAAAAAGGAAAGAAAAACAGGTATTAAAGAAAAGAGTACCCAGTGTGTTTGTGTGTGTGTGTGTGTGTGTGTGTGTGTGTGTTTTACGGAGCAAGTGAGAAACATCCAACAAGCAAGATAAAGAAAGAGAGACAGTGGTAGAGCAAGCAAGTGAAAGGCTCAGTACATACCGTTAAACTTCTTTGATAAGGAATTCTGAACAAAGGTAAAAATATGAGAAAAAATTCTTACATTCAGGGACAGATTTTAAACATAACCTTATCTATAAAAAAAGTATGACACTATAATGCCTGGCTTCATTGACTGACAGTAATCTTCACTGATTTACCAGAAAATTAAACATTTTCAAGGGACAGCTCAAAATTAGGGACAGTTGACAGACATGGGGGATTCCAGTGTCTTGCACTGTTTGAATCTTTTCATTCATTTGATCAAAATGAACACCTAAAATGTACTCAGTTAAGAAAGTAGTTGTAACTGTTACGTGTGTGTGTGTGTGTGTGTGTGTGTGTGTGTGTGTGTGTGTGTGTGTGTGTGTATGTGTGTGTGTGTGTGTGTGTGTGTGTGTGTGTGTGTGTGTGTGTGTGGCCATCTGTGGCCCTACATCAGTACTGTATCTGTGTTTTTGTCTGTAGGTGTGTGTCTGTCTGTGGCCTATGCCTGTGTTTGGGTGTGTGTGCATGCATGCGCATATGCAGTGACCCAAAGTGTTATGGAACATGATCAGTCATCTGATCCCAATTGCTCTTTAGTGCATACTAGCTTAAAAAAGCCAGTATTGCATTTGTAGTAAAATGTGAGCGCTGTAGTGATTTGTGCCTGTCTAAACTGCCGCAACTGTTTGCTACATTTATAGCAAGCAGTTCGCTACAAAATAAAAGAACAAAAATATTTGTTGGCTTTTTTTAAGCAAAACCCAAGCACGGTTTATCGCCATATAGGCAGTTTGCTACAGTTAAAAAAAAAAAAAAAAAAAGATTTTTTTTAACTAAAATCTGAGGAAGGAAGGTTGTGGGTAGGGTACAGAAAAGGGGCATGATTGACATCTGCATTTCAGGAGCCCCAGGTACTGTTTTTAGTTCTTCCTCGGTTGAGGATGGGAGGGAGTAAGATGCAGAAACATGACCTGGTTGGCTGGGTGGCACCTGCATTTCAGAAGCACTAGCCATCAGATTGTGGACCTTTTTTTTTTTTTTATTTTGGTGCTCAATTCTTGAGAGGCGCAACATCAAGGAAAGGTTCCAGGCACTAGATGAGCCACCTACGTGTGTGTGTGTGTGTGTGTGTGTGTGTGTGTGTGTGTGTGTGTGTGTATTTGTTTTACTACCTCTGTTGACATTAAATACTTACATAACTTATGGTTTAGCTATAAAATACTTCCTCCAACAAAAATTACATATGCTACAGTAACTTTGAAACATTAGGAGAAGAAATGTGTTACATCAAAAATATAAAAAATGTAAATGTTAATTTAAAAAAAACAAATATAAAACAATTTAACAGATAGCCCATTATCTAAGTGAAATAATGCCCTCCAGGGTGGGCATTATTGGGAAATAATGGACCTTCCAGGGATGGTGAGATCTGAAAAGATTTACAAAAGGCAGTAGAGGTTTAGATAGACACAGACAAAGGAATTTGTCATTATTCACCATTAATATCCAAAAAGGAGAAGACCTTACCTTGTCCATCATTTTGAGTTTTAGATAGACATAGACAAAGAAATTTGTCATTATTCACCATTAACATCCAAAAAGAAGATCTTACCTTGTCCATCATTTATCAAATGCTGATAATGGATAACAATCACACACTGTGATCTTGTTAATTCAGGAACAATCCATATATAAATATATTTTCACCACCATTTTTTGGTACATTTAGCAATCAGGTCTACCACAAACCTCTATAATCCCCTGGGCATTCATAGGTCATATGTCTTCTGCGTCATTTTAAGCCTAGCCAATTTCCCTTTTTGTGTTCAAAATAACCTATCCCATTTGATTACAGACTGGTCTTTCCCATCATGATCAATAAATATATATTACCCCTAACGAGAATAACTGGGGTTATACTATAGATAATTTGAGGGGATCCATGCATAGGATAAAGCATTTAGGAGCGGCCTCTTTCCATTAATAGTACAGGGGGGACAGTCCTGGGGTATAGTGTCTATTTTACATCCACAGATCAAAGTTGTACTTGAATATGGACAAGAATGAACTTTGTTTTATGTGGATGGGGAGTCTGTTCCACAGAACCAGTATCTTCTGTCAGGAACCTCTCCCTCCAAAGCTTTCTGTTAATGTTGCAGAAGACATTTAGATCCTTAGACCAAGCATTCCTGATGCCATTTGGCTTGCTGATATGCAGTAAATCCATCAGTAATGGATTGGAGGATGCCTTGCATGCCAGACATAGGTCACCTCTTAGCAGTCCATAGGCTACCCAGTTTAGTGACAGGGAGCTGAGTCGGTGCATGTAGGACATGTTTTTTAGGCCTTGTATCCTTTAAGAAATGTATCTCTGTAGGCATTCCAGTTGTTGCATGTGTCTGGACAGATACATGTCAAACGGAGCATTAAATTCAATGACTGATCTAATGAAGGCTAATTAGAGGGGGACAATGACATTCATAGATCTAGACACAATCCTTTTTTGTTTATAAGCTGTGCAATATAGAATGACTTTCTTACAACAAAAGACACATGTTGGTGAAAATTTAGGTCACTGTCCACATAAGTTCACAAATCCCAAACAACTAGTCAACTCTTAGAGGTGGATTGTCAATGTGGTAGTTTCCTGGGGTGGATAACTTAAAGAAAGCTAAAATAATGCATTTAGCATTTTGTTTCAATCCATGATTTTGACACCAATTATTTATCTGAGTCAAACCGTCATGCAAAGTTGCTAGTCATTTGAGAATTGAATGACTGCACCTAGCTTGCAGTCATCTGCAAACTTAATCACCCAAAGCCCTTTGGTATTGGCTTTTATTTCAGAAAAGTAGACTGGGCCTCTTTGTGGAGGTAACTTCGCCCATTTTCCTATTCATCATTTCCATTTCTCTTTTAAAGCATTATAACTCTGTTGTTGATGATGTTCTATTGATTCTCTTCCTGCAAACAGTATTTAACATTAATTGCCTTACATATTCAACCAGGTTTGTTTTCCTAAATATTCTGAAAACAATCCAGGAATTCTGCAATTAATTATCTGATCTTTATGTCCATTTCCTTCACTGGCTCAGGAATTTGGGCATGAAGCTAAATTATCATTTGATTAAGTAAATTAATATAGCAGACCTTGGTTTTAGAGTGTTTTAAGCTTTCCCCACCTGCTAAAATACCTCAGACAGTTCTGGCCACTACATTCACAATTTCGTATTTTGTAGCAGTAATGCAATTTTATTCCTATTTCCAACTATCCAGGATTAAGAAAATGACCATGGTCCTGTTTCTCTAGGTCATGGTTCTTTTGAGTGGCTTTTGATGCCCACTTCTGACATTTATATATCTTTTGAGTAAGCAATGCTACAGATACTCAGTAACTGTAAACTTCTACAGCAAATGTATTTTGCGACATTTAAAAGCCTTTGATGTTTTCCCATTAAATGTTTGTAGAAGTTTCAGCCCAGTAGTTGCTTGTGAGATTTCTATATAAGTAAATAAAAGGAGGGGCACAGTTTCATCTCAGTTGTTCATTTCTATGTACAACATTTTATCCCATTAGTTTCATTGGCAGACTGGATCTCTCCATCAATTCATCCACTTAGCGTTGACAAGGACAGGTATATATAGAGAGAGTGTATACCAAATGACTGATACAGGTCTTGTAGTTATTAAACAGTCAGACTGGACCCCTGATCTGTTAGTCTGACAGGGAATCCCAATCAAACTAAAGAAAGTAATCATATATTGGCAAATAATAATAATAAAATAAAAAATAAAAAAAATAAACGAAATGGGTTAACCAACAGAGGAATAGCTTCAGCTTATTTTGAATGGAAATTATATACTCTTAATATATGCTGTGATCACAGTTATATATATAATGAAACGAACAAATACTTTCAATATCAACTTGTGAAAAATGGTAAGAGAATGAGAAAATTTTCCAAACAAATTGTTGGGAGTTTAGACAAAGGTGTCATACGGCAGGTCTGACTTTATCAACATATTTCCTTCCCCATGCCTGGCCACAAAAATCTAGCATTTAAATTCTGACCTGCACTCTGTGATCCCTCCTGTTCCCCTCCTGTGAATAGTCATGAGACATTTAGAGTACTTTTTTCCTAAATTTCAACAAGAGAAACTAGCATGTGAATGTGCAGCCACAAAACCAACCTAAAACAAAATAAAACTCACTCACAAATTATCAAACATAACTAATACAGATGTGTTTAAAATGTTTTTAGATTATTTTTTTTACACTCATGTTTATTTATAAATGAGATTGTATTAAGGCTAATTATTCTATTTATAAATTATTATTGGTGGATTTTGGAAAATTGCACCTCTACTTTTCTTATTTTAATGTTTTGGATTTTGCTTGGTATGGTTCTGATGAAGTTCCAGTGATTATGGGGGACAAAAGCACTTAACCACTTCATTATTAAACTTATATTTTTTATAATGTGTGTTTGGAATTCTTTATCGGACACCCATATCAGTTAACGTTTTACACTATGTGAGTTGGTTTTATTTTGTTTTATGTTGTTTTTTGTGGCTACACAGTCACAAATTAGTTTCTCTTGTTTTAAGTACAGACTATTTTTTTAATGGGATACATCTGAGATTTGTGTAATGGAAAACACTTTCAGCAAAAGCAACATTTCATTTAACATGGAATGTAATCAGGATCTTCCTTCCTCTCAGGGGGATTTAACTGAACTGATCAGGTTACTAAGTCAGCAAATGACTACCTTGAATACACCTATTGAGAAATTAAGGTTGTCAGTTCCTGTACATGCTGCCCATTTGGAATCTTCTACTTCTGTTGATCTTATGGTTTTAACATGGGTGCTGACAACGTTCATTCAGTGGCTTCTATTGACAACCCTGGATTCTTTTATGGTGACAAAACTATACATTGTACACAACCAAACATATTTCAACAGTTGGTTTCACAAGGAAAATATTTTAACAACTTCAGACCTGATGGTGTTTAATGGTACCTTTAATTCTATGTTGACATCTCTGGAAAAGAAACTTAATAAGGTACATAGCCTCCAAATAGATAACCTCTAAAACTAAGAGGTTTCCTAAAGGTCTTCAAATGTTTCAGTTCCCCAATGGACTTTCACGAGATTGTAATAAGCATTCAGAGTTACTTGCCATATTCAACTGACACTGTTTGGAGTTGGTACAATATCTTATTAGATTAAATAATAGTAAATTTAACACTTTATTTAATGAGTTAAATACACTGAACACAACTATTAAAAATGATCTACTTTTTGAGCATAATATTTTTAAATATAACACAGTTTTTCAAAAATTAGAACAACAGATGAACTTGAACCTAAACAGAAAAAGTTAGAAAGAGACTACACTGATTATGTACAAAATAAAGCCTACCCTTTACCTAAATTTACAAATCCTTCACTTCAACCTGACAACTCTCATTATGATGACCTGAGACAGCAAGAAGTAGGACCATTACCTATTAACTAAACATTTGACCGCACAATGAATTTGGATAACTTTTTGGTCAACCCAGGTAACTAATTTGACAACAATTTTCCCCCACTTAGAAGATTGGAATGAAACTTGAACAATAAACCTGTTAACACCAACCACAAGAATGATGAAGGGCCTTTTTTATCCCACCCTAAAGTCCTATCTGGATGATGAAACAAACCTCAGGGCAGGGGAATAAGGAGAAACAATTGGTAGTTAAGATCAGTTTGAACTCTTTTAGTGACTTTATTAAATAAATTACTGTAACTCATGAAGGGACTGTCTATACCTGTCAAGGTTTTAATATTTATAATTTTACAAACCTAAGAATTTTGGCAAATTATTTTAGTTTATTCAATAAAGGGTTTAAGTTTCCACCTTGTTCTTACGTGAATTTGCCTGATGTTTTGATTGAACTTAAACTATTTATGAGGAAACTAAATTTTCAATTAAGTACGCATCAATATGTTAACACAGAATTGAACAGTAAACCACTCAATGCCATGGTTAGGAAAAAAAGAACATATAATCCCCGCACTTAACCCCCTTCGAGTTACTTTTGAAAACGCTTGTGAGAATGGCATTTACACCCTCAACAAAAGCAGGTACATTTAGGTTACAATCCCACAAAGGAAGAGTGGTTGTTGCTTAACCAACTTAGAAATGACACCTCCATTAGGATTATGAAACCCGACAAGGGTGGGGGGATGGTATTACATAACAAAACTGATTATGTTAATCAGATTTGCACTTTGCCTTAAGACACCAATAACTATGAGATTACATCCATTAAAAAAAAATCAATGTGGCTTACAAGAAAATAGATTTATTTTTAGAAGATGCCCTATCACAAGGGTTGATCTGGGTCAATATTTTTAATTTTCTAATGAACAGCAAACCATTGATCCCCACTGTATTTTGTATTCCTTAAGTACACAAAGATATCAAGACACCACCTTACGGACCAATTGTAGCTGCACAAAATTCTAAAACCTACCCCTTGGCGGTCATTGTGGGCTGTATTTTAAAGAAAGTGATTTCTTCTACTGAATACATCTTAAAAGATTCATGGGAATTGTTAACTAAAATCAGACAACATTTGTTTAGTGATAATTGTGTTTTTTTTTAACTATAGATGTAATAGATTTATTTACAAGTATTCCTCTCTAGACAGGTTTGGATTTATTTCATTCAGCTATTGTTGAAGTCACAAAACTTGATTCCCAGATGATTAATTTTATTATAGATGCTATGGACTTCATTGTTACCAGCAATTTTATTTAATATTTGGGTGAATACTACAGCAAAGTGAAAGGGTTCCTATGGAGGCAAACTGCACCCCCATATATGCCAATTTGGAGTTATATCATTGGGAAAGAGAACACATTTTTAAATCTTACTACCAGCACCACTGGCATTTGTTTTTACATTATCTGGAGATATTTTTATTTTGTGGAAGAATTTTAATCAGATGTGATGAATTTGTGGCTTACATTAATCATATTGATTCATTTCTAACTTTTACCTACAATCATTCTGATATTAGTATTGATTGTTTGGACATGACTATTTACAAAAATATTGATAAAAAAGAATTTGTATCAAAAAATATACAGGATACCTACTTCTTCAGAAAACTACTTCGACTACTTTAGTTGCCACCCAAAATATTCTAAGAAAAACATTTTTAAGGGATAGTTGGTCAGGATTACAAGAATGTGTTCAGATTTTAACGTTTTCCGTACTGAAGCTGACAAGGTCCTTAAAATGTTTCTAGATAAAAACTGCCCTCACAATTTTTAATATAAACACAGGATGAGATAATAAAAATGCATGGACAGAAAGCCAAGAAACAGCCTCAAGGATGGAATTGGTATTCAGCCTTTAGAAAAAAGCACCAGAAGAAGCAACAGCTCTGGTAGAGTGAGCTTTCACTGAAAGGAAAGACATTTGCCATGAAAGGAATAACAAAAAGAAATGGCCTTAGAAATCCAAGAAGAGATGGTCAACTTAGATTCAGCTAAACCCAATGACCTGGGATGAAAAGAAACAAAAAGTTGCTCAGATTTGCAAATAACTTAGTTTTATCCAAATAATATCTGAGGTGTCTATGTAAGTCTAAGGTGTGAAGAACCTTCTCACTAGCAAACTCTGGAGAAAGAAAAAAGGAAGGCAAATGAATAGATTAATTATGGGACAACTCATTGACCACCTTGGGTATAAAAGGAGGACTGGTGGAATAAAACTTTGAATAATCAAGCTTCTCGGTTCTCATCCATTCCATTACTTTTGGATTATTGTTTTTTTTCACCCTGCTTTTGTGGTTTACTGGTATAAAGAGATACCCTGTCCCTGTGAAAAACTGAAAAAGGAGGAACAGCCATTAGAGCCTGAAGTTCAGAAACCCTCTTCATTGAAGTAAGAGCCAAAAGAAAAACAATTTTCCAAGTAAAATGCTGTAAGGAAGCTGAAGCAGCAGACTCCAAAGGAGCCTGAGTCACTTTTTCAAGAACAAAATGTTCCCAGGAAGGCACAATAGGCTTCCTGGGAGGCCTAATATGAAGGACACCTTTAAGAAACTGTTTGACCCCAAATCTGGAGGCCAGATGAGGATTCAAGGGCAGACAAGCAGAAATGGCTGATGGATGAGCTTTAATGGAAGAATATGACAACCCAGCATGGAGCAGAACACACAATTAAGGGAGGACCAGAGAAACCTCCACATATCGAGGATCCTTATGGTGAGAGAGGCACCAGAGAAAACAATCTCTTCCATTTGGACAAATATGATTTCCTGGTAGTGGGCTTTCTGGCCTCAAGCAGGACCTAAAGCATATCCTCAGAAAAAAACATGCCTAAAAGGATCATAACCCTATCACTCACAGCATCAGCTGAAGAGTGGATAAGTGAGAATGGATAAGAGACCCTTTGTCTTTTGTGAAAAGATCCACATGGTGAGGTAACTTGTAGTAATTGCCCTGGCCAAGTGAGAAAGAAGGGGTAACCAATGTTGTCTGGGCCAAAAGGGAGTTCCTATAAAGATTTTGAGAGAGTACTGCCTGATCTTGTGCAAGACTCTCAGAAGCACAGGAAGGGGAGGGAAGGCATACAGAAACATCCCCTTCCATGAAAAACACAAGGCATCCACTTTCCAGGATAGAGGATTTGGGACTCTGAAACAGAAAAGAGGAATTTGTCTGTTCAGGGGGGGAAGGCAAAAAGATCTACATGAGGAGTACCCCACCGATACACAATGTCCAGAAACACACCTCTGTGAAGCCTCCATTCATGAGCATGTGTGCTGGTTCTGCTCAAAGAGTCTGCCACTAAATTGTGCTCTGAGTGAATGTAAACTACCTGAAGAGTCTCTTGATACTTGACAGCTGCATACCAAACCTAATGAGCTAATCTGCAAAGATGGTAGGATCTTGTACCCCCTTGCTTCTTGGCAATCCACATTACTATGGTATTATCTGAGAAAACTGTGAGGGGCTAGGGATGAAACAGGGTATGAAAAGCCTGAAGAGCTAGAAGCAGAGCAGCAGAGCTTTCATCTCTTTGATGTTGATGTGGTCTGACCTCTGATGAAGAGGCCAGAGATACTGAACTGTGAGGGAGCCAAAGGAAGTCCTGCACCCCCCTGAGGCATAAGTAAAGAGCTCTTGAGTCAGGACTGGAGACTGGAAAGGAAGCCCTGGATTGAGAGAAAGTTAAAGAATCCACTACTGAAGTTCGAGCTTGAGACAAGGAAGAAAGGGAACTAAGAAGTCCAGGGGTAACAATGTTGAAGCCACTCTGACTTCAGGTACCACTGTAGCTTTCTCATATGGAGCCTGGCCAGAGGCAGCATGGGAATTTTGAAAGCCATACACCTGAGGACCCTGAGAAAATCCCTGGCTGCGACTGAATCTGGAGAAGAAGAGGCTGAATAAAAGCAAACAGAGACAGGACCTTGGAGGGCAGGCAGAGATGCTAGCATGGGGATGGTCTGGATCTTGCAACCAAGGAAAACATGATCCTGAGAAGGGGTGAAGACAGATTTTTAAAAGTTTATGGTATACCCCAGACTCTGCAGAAGGGAAATAGTAAATTGGAGATTCTCAATAATAAAAAAATAAAAAACAGGAACACACCGTCAGAATATTTAATGAACAGCAACACAGTATAGCAGCAAAGCTCTTTATCAATGCATAAATAATACATAGTTGCAGCCCTATTTATACAACAATCAACCTATCACAAAACAACTTAGAGTCACATGTTAACATATGGCTTGTACCTATTTTTTAAACTGGAGATGCTGAAGCAGATCTTCGGGGATGAAGCCTGAATGAGCAGATTACCCAGATAAGGAAAGATCTGAACCCACCCTCATCCTGCAAAAAGCAATGACAGGAGTGAGGCTTTTGGCAAATACCCTTGGGGCAGTAGACAGGCCAAAGGGAAAAGCAAAGAACTGAAAATGCAAGGAAGAAAGCAAGAAACACAAACATTTCTTGAAAAGGGGATTGATGGGGATATGAAGGTGGATATCTTTGAGATCCAGAAAGACCTGGGGAAGAAAAAGAAGAGGAAATAACATCTGAAGAGACAACATCTGAAAGGAAGGGACCTTGAGAAAGGTGTTGAGCTGAGAAAGGTCCAAAATTGGTCTCCAGGTCCTTCCTGGGAACCAAACACATTCTGGAATAAAAAAAACTCCCTTCCTGTGCAGGGTGCACAGCCTGAATACTGTGCTGGGTCAAAACAGAATGAAGCACCTCTGGGAAGAGTGGTATCTGTTCTCAAGGAAGTTGATGGATGCCCAGAAAGGGAGGAAGAGATTTCCAAACCATGAAATACCCCTGGTAGATAATGAATAGAACCCAAGAGTCTGTTGTGATTCTTAACTACATTGGAAGGGACAGGGAAAAACAAAGAGACAAGGGAACTTGGCTGAGGGGAAAAGGAAGCAAACTGTCAAATGAAACCTAGCTTGTCCTGAAAATATTTCTGAGGAATAGGGGTCTATGTAGATATAGAAGGCAGTACATGTCTAGAACCTTTTTTACCCTTTTTTATCCTTGGGCAAAGGACAAGACTGTCTGTGAACAAAAGCAGATCTGGAAGGGTAATTCCTCTGAAACTTTGGAATAGGAGAAACAAAAATATGTTTCAACTCCTACAAAGCTTTGCCCTTATCCTGTAGAGATTTAAAAAGTTCAGCAGCAAAAACAAAAAGATTTTTATTATCCAAAGCAGCATCTAATAATTTGGCTTTAATGTCATCAGGTAAAGCCAGAAGATGAAGCCAGAAGTATCATTTCATAACAGAACCAAATGCAGCAGCCCTGGAAGAGGCATCAGCTGCATCATAACTGCACTTAATAGAGTGATGGGCAACTTGAGGGGTAGAACACAACAAGGAAAGGGCCAAAGCCCTCTCCTCAGAAACAGGAAGGTCATAAATCACTTGAGAACTTGAGAAAAGAGGGTTACGACATACCTGGTCATATGAGTTTGGTAATTAATAGCCCTAAAAGATAGGGTAGTAACAGTATAGACCTTTTTGCCCACCCTCTCCATGGCCCTACTATCCTTATTTGAAGGAAACAATTTAGTAGAGGGCAACAGTTCAGAAGGTTTGTCAAAGGAGACAGACACCACAGAAGGACCATCAGAAGGGCATTTATACAGAAATGTATAATCATCAGGCACCTTGTAAATCTGTCTGGTTTCCTGGAGGCTGAAAAATAGGGGCTAAAGAAGCTGCTCAAAATGTACCCATGACAGCAGCCAGAACTAGAGAAACAACAGAAGGCTTGGGAGACTATCTGGAGGAGCTCATAATACCTATTATGAATATCAGAAACCTGAGAACAATCCCACTTAAAGAATTCCATTATATGACAAATAGCATCCCCAAAGGAGAGTTCCTCTAAAGGAGAATCTGGACTAATAGAGTCCTCTTCCTCTGAACCATAGTCTGGGGGAAGAGATCTAAGAGCAATAAGATAACAATTATTCCCTCGAATCCTGATCCTTATCAGAGGAATCCAGTTCCCTAGGTCTTTTAAAAGGAATGAAAAAACAGGGAGAGGCAGGCACAGACACTCACTGATGACTCTTTAAAGCCATTAAAGCATTAATCAGCCCTTGAGTAAAATCCTGACAGTCTCACTGGGGATCCTTAACTGCAGAGGAAATATGCTTTGTTTTCTGTTTCTTTTTCTGCAGGATATCCACATGACAAACCCTGGGAGGGTCCAACCCTTGTCGACACTCAAGTGTAGTAGGGATCTCTTCCCTTTCTAAGATTTTCAGAATCCCCCTTGCTCCCTTGGATGTAATCAGCCAAGGTTCGCCCTCAATCTCTGGAGTAGATGTTTGGAAAATTTCCGAGGATGTGCAAGAAATCAGATCCATGCCAGTGTCACAGCTGAGGAATCTGAAGCAATGACTGGATGGTCGTCCAGGCTTTCAATAGCCTTGACATAGACATCCAGAAGAGGCTGGACAACAGCTGTATCACACCTGAGCTTTTTGGCCTTTTTCTTGGCTAATGGCTGACCCTCAGGATGGTAGGACTCCTTCACTACACTCTGAGCCAACAGCTTAAGATGTTGGTTTTCCAGGTAAATAGACAAAGAGGAGAGCTGACTATGTACAGTCTTAGAGACAAACACTTGGCAGATAGAGCACTGCGTATGGTTGTGGGAAGCACCCAAACAGAAGAGGCACTGGCCATGATGATCTTTATGAGGAATCTGCCTCCCACACTGACATTTTCTCTTTCTGGATGATAGGAAACCAACAGCACTAAAAATAAAAGAGAAAGATAAGGAAGAACCTCATTAGGGCACTCATCTAAAACAACAACTCAGGAACAAGCACAGAAGAAAGTCATTCAGACCAATGTTCAATAATGGAGTTAGGACTAGCAGCAAAGAAGTTCTGAAACATATGCATCCATATGTCACCTTCATGCCCTATGCCTTGTATGGAGAACATACATGTCAAGTACGGTGCCTGTAGATACTAAAGCCTTTGGTATACTGAATGGATGTTGGGCGATCTTTGGCAGGAGACCCTTATGAAAGGAATACTGCAACAGTGAAATGGAAGGACATCTAATAGTTCTACACTATGCAGAAGGTTTTGATCATGGTGAAGAGTGAAGTTACAGGATTTAAAAAATTTGTGGACATAAACGTAAGTTGGAAGGCAGTCCGTGAGAAGCTGATGTGAGAGCTCAAACAGCAAGATATATTTTTGCAAGTAAAACTGGATAATCTGGAGAAAGCATGAGGCAGGGAAAACTCTGCCCCAATTAGATACTCAGTTGGAGAGAAGGTCACAGAATGTTAGTGTTCCTATTGCAGGATTTAGAAAAGCTGTTGCATCAGTCAGAGGGCGGGTAATGACAGCTGATCTTACAGACAGGACATCCTAAAATTGCACACTTATCATGTGTGCCTATTGTTTTGTCAGCATATACAGAAGAAGAAATACTTCTGGTGACATAAAAGTGAGGTGCACTGAATATTTTTCCTCTGGCTGTGTAAATGAAAACAAGCATATGAGGACATGAGGTGGAAATTATTCCAGGCCTGGGCACGAGTCTGGCTGCTGTTTCCAGACATGACAGTTCATAGGTTCATAGGTTCATACTAGGCTATCTGTCCGAGGGCATTTACAAGCCTAGCCCATCGTTTTGTGGCTTACACCACCCCTTTAGTATGGGGAACTATACCCATTATTTTGCTGTGCCTCTGTCGAGCAGTGACACTGAGGTTATCCCTGGGGTATATCTGTGATCTCCCATCCATTGGTCAAGATTTCTCTTGAACAAGGCCAGCGAGGTGCTCTGCCTCACATGTACCGGGATTTTGTTCCACAGCATAGGGAGTCTTTGGGTGATGAATCTATCCCTCCAGCACGTCCTATTAATAGCCGTGTCAAGGTTTAAGTCTCCCGCCCTTGTGGCTCTGATGGATCTAGATTTTTTGAGGTGAAGCATATTCATCAAATCTGGGTTTGACATGGCCTTGTATGTTAGGCAAAGGTCACCTCTGAGCAGCGATAAGCGACTGAATAGAGCTGGAGTTCTTTCAGTCGGGCAGCATAGGACAGATTTTGAGACCCTTTATCCTTTTGGTGAGGAACTTTTGTGGCCTCTCCAGCTGCTGCAAGTGTCGGGTCAGATACATTCCGAATGGGGCATTGTACTCAATCATTGGTCTGATGAGTGATGAGTAAAGGGAGACTATGACCTCCCTTGATCTAGATGAGAATCCCTTCATGATAAGGTGGGCAATGTAGAAGGTCTTCCTAACTACTTTAGCTACATGGGTGTCGAATGACAGACTACTATCAACCTGGGTCCCCAGGTCCCTGATAACTTCTTCTGTGCTCAGTGGATTGCCACCTATTTGGTAGCTAGGGGTAACCTTGTTTTTCCCGAAGGGTATGACTATGCATTTTTGGCATTTAACTTTAGGCCGTGGCTCTGGCACCAGTTATCCGTTTCTGTGAGACCCTTCTGAAGGATATCTGTATCAGATGTGTTTTCTACTATGGCCCAGTTTGCAGTCATCTGCAAACTTTGTCAGCCATAACCCTCCTGTGTTTGCTTGTACTTGGAAAAGTAGATGCCAAACAAGAGTGGGCCCAGGACTGAGCCCTGTGGGACACCACTTGTGACAGGCTTTGAGTCTGACATGGCGCCAGCAACTCTGACCCTATGGGTTCTGTCACTCAGCCAGTTTGCAACCCATCTTGTGATGTATGGGTTGACATTTAAGCTGATGAGTTTTTCAATGATACCCGAGTGGGGTATTGTATCGAAGGCCTTAGCCAGATCGAGGTAGGCTGTATGGACTGCCTTTCCCTCATCAATGGCTTTGGTGACTGTTTCGAAAAAGTCAACCAAGTTTAAAAGGCATGATCTGCCTTTGACAAAGCCAAACTGGGTTGGATCCAAAGTCTGCAAATTCCCTATGTCTTTATTTATGAGGTCCATTATGATCCTCTCCATGGCTTTGCAGATAAGGCTTGTCAAGCTAATGGGCCGGTAATTTCCAGGGTCGGTGGAGGCACCGCCTTTGTGAAGTGGTACCACAGTTGCAGTGCGCCACTCCCTGGGTATGTATCCAGAGGTAAGACTTTGATTAAACAGCTGTCCTAGCTGTGGGTTTAATTCCTCATTGAGTTCATGGAGCACACAGCCGGGGACACCATCAGGTCCCATGGATGCTGTGTTTTTTGCTTTGGAGAGAGCAGTTCTCACTTGGGCGCTGGAGATATTTGGGGGGCTGCAATTGTTTGGTATAGATATCTCTCCTTTTGGGGGGGAGGGGGGGGAGAAGTTTGCACTGAACCTGTCAGCCAGTATGTTGGCAATGTCTGTAGGATCAGTAATCTTCACATCATTTTGAACTAGCTCTGAGCATATCTGGGAGTTTCCTCCCAGGTTTCTAACATAGCTAAAGAAGGCCTTATGATTGTCTTTTGAGTCTTTAGCTATTTTTCTCTCGAAATTTGCTTTGGATGATTTTATGAGAGCTCTTAGTTTTTTACTTATAGTGATCAAGGGTGTCTTACCTTTTAAGGATTTTGCTCTATCTTGTAGTAGCTTCCTCCTTTTGTTGTAGAGTTTGTTTATGGCTGGGGTCCACCAGACTGGACGCTTGCCTTTGGTACAAACAGTCTTTGTTTTGCTTGGGATTGCCTTATCCATGCAGTCCTGCAGGTGCTGGTAGAAGGCATTTGTAAGTGATTCAGCGGCTTGAGTACTGTTTTGCCGGAGCGCGGGGCCGTTAAAGGAGACCACACTAGTCTTTAGAAGTGTGAAGTCGGCTTTTGAGAAGTTCTTTACTGTGGTCTTTTTTATTTCAGGTGGGGGTGGGATGAGGACCTCCAGCGAGATTAGTTTGTGGTCTGATCTCACCAGTGAGGGGTACACCTCCGGTGTTGAACATTGTGCTCCCATGTTCGTGATGATGAGATCAAGTATGTTATCTCCTCTTGTGGGGATGGTGACTAGTTGTTCCATGGCATTTGAGTTTATGAATTCCAGGAACTTTTGGGCTAGGGTGTTTGGGCTTGAGTAGTGTTCCCAGTCTATATTAGGGTAATTGAAGTCACCTAGTATGATGGTGTTTGGTGATACATTTATCCCCTCTAATGTTTTCAGGAAGGCCATGTGAGGTTCCTGAGTTTGTGAGGGTGGCCTGTAACATGCTACAATTTGCAGAGCAGTCTTGCCTATGGTTAACTGCACCTGGATGGTCTCCGATGCATCGTGCGTTGCCACCAGTCTTGAGGTGTGGGTGTCCTTGATGAATATGGATACCCCCCCCTCCTTTCTTGGTATTGTCCGGATTTTGGGGCCGGAACGCATGATATGAGGTAAAACCTGATAGTGCTGGGGTGCTCTCAGGAGCCTTGAACCAGGTTTCTGTCACAGCACAGACATCGATGTTCTCCATACTGAGAAGGGCCTCGAGTGCGTGCATTTTGAGATTTAGACTTCTGGCATTGAGCAGCATTACCCTTAGTTTTTTCCTTTTTTGTGTTCTAGGGTGGTAGGTTTAGAATTTGAGCCTTGCCTAAAAAAGGCACTATGGGGGTGGCAAGAGCCTTTGCCAATATCCGGAATCGCAGGGGTGACAGGTGCAAGCCGTCCCTTAAGCAGCGTGGCTTGTCCAGCATGTCATCCCAGGCAGACAGACACTGGATCCCCTTTGAATGACACCAGTGTTTAAGCCAATTGTTAAAGCTGATCATCTTATCTCTGTATTGTGGCATCATTCTTGGTGAAGGTAGGATACTGCTCAAGGTCAGGGTCATACCTGCCTGGGCTACATAATCAGAGAGCTCCTCAATGTCTCTTTTCATGTAGTCCAAGGAGGTGCGTCTCAGGTCGTTTACACCAGCGTGGACAATGACTGAGTCATATTTGTACCTGCTGTTGAGAGACCTGAGTGCTTGCGTTATGTGGTGGATTCTAGCGCCCGACAGGCAGCTTACTGTGACCTTCTCCTTACTCAGTCTGGTGAGCGGGACATCAGTGTGTCTGACTATGGAGTCACCAATGACTAGTGTGTCTGGCATTGTGTTTGGCCTTAAGGGCTGTGACTGTTTGACACTCTGACTGTGAGGTCTATGTGTTGCAGGTGTTGTGTTCTGAGGTGGTGGTTGTTTGGGTGTCTGCTTTGGTGGCCTCTGCTGTTTTGGTAGATTTTTGATCAGAGCCTCCGAGTATGTCTTTGTGTGTTTATGTGTATGATTTGAGGTTGTAATGGTACTATGTGAGACTGGGTCTATAGTGTGTGTGGTAACCTTCTCCTCCTGACTGGTCTTGCCAGTCCTATGTTGAGAGAGCTCAGCCTCCAGTTTGGCCGTATAGTTGCATCTCTCGCATGTATTTGCGTTTTGTGGGAGGAGGAGAGGGTTGTCTGTGTACACGAGGCAATTGTAACATTGCCTCAATATTCCCAGGTTAACCAGCTGAGCAGGAGAGGACACTAGCAACTGATCCCTCGACATGCTAGAAGGAATAGACAAAAAAAACTTTAAAAAGATTCCGGGGACGTGGGTGACCGAGAAATGGGGGGTTGCCTTTTTGGGGTACTATCTATGACAAGAGTGCCGTATCAAGGTAATAAGTACTGTAGGAGCAAGTGCTACGTTTAACAGATAGAGAATAGTCTACTTGGAGTCAAGTAGAGATGATCTTTTTAATTATAGGATAAGCTGATTAGATCAGTAGTATAGTTCGAGGAAGGTAGTTTTAAGAGAAAATTTGAAGAGTGGACTTTAGGTAGCCAGAATAGTTTACACCTGCTTAACCGCTGCTGCCCTAGTGTGCAACGGTAGCAACTCAGCCGCTTAAATCGGGCTAAATCGCTAATGCGCTAAAGCGTCTTTATAGCAGGGGCTGGAAAAGACAGGAAATGACCCAAAATGGCCAATAAACTACAAGTTACTGCCTTAAACCACTCCTCTGAGGACAAATGAAGGAGTTATGGAAATGACCCCTAGTGGCCAATAAAACTACAGTTTCAAGTCAGTAACCACCTCTCCCCGGGGCAGGGAAGCTGCTCAATGTTAGTCACTGCCACTGATGAACACAGAGACCCTCCTTCAGCCCAAGCAAAAATGGCCTCACAGAAACTTTCAAACAGTTCAGGAACAGCAAGCCTGTAACTGAACTTTTTTAACTCTCAGAAAACTCGGAAAACAGCAAGATTTTTTTTTTTTTTTTTTTTTTACAGAGATAGCAGAGGTTCACAAGTAATATCAAGTTATAACAGTGCAGTAAATGACCCCACACAAGAGTGCTAGGTCAAGGACAGAAAATATGCAAGTTTTAAGAAAAAAGCGATTTAAAATTAAGTGCAAACAGGAAATTCAGCAAACAGCTTTTGGTTGTGCTCTAAATACAGCTACTAATACAGAAATCAAGTTTAACAAGCCAGAAAATGCTCAAGCTAGGCAGCTATGCAGAAAAACTTAGCAAATAAACAGAGAAAAAATACTTAAAATCTCAAAAGTGGCTCCCTTCTTCTCTCAGTGTTTTTCCTCTTGGAGGGTGCTTCACCAACAGCCAACAAGCCTGAAAAGACGCTCAAACCACAAGGCAACTAGGTTTTAAGAGAGGAAGATGAAGGAGTTATGGAAATGACCCCTAGTGGCCAATAAAACTACAGTTTCAAGTCAGTAACCACCTCTCCGGGGGGCAGGGAAGCTGCTCAATGTTAGTCACTGCCACTGATGAACACAGAGACCCTCCTTCAGCCCAAGCAAAAATGGCCTCACAGAAACTTTCAAACAGTTCAGGAACAGCAAGCCTGTAACTGAACTTTTTTAACTCTCAGAAAATTGGGAAAAAAGCAAGATTTTTTTTTTTTTTTGTTTTTTACAGAGATAGCAGAGGTTCACAAGTAATATCAAGTTATAACAGTGCAGTAAATGACCCCACACAAGAGTGCTAGGTCAAGGACAGAAAATATGCAAGTTTTAAGAAAAAGCGATTTAAAATTAAGTGCAAACAGGAAATTCAGCAAACAGCTTTTGGTTGTGCTCTAAATACAGCTACTAATACAGAAATCAAGTTTAACAAGCCAGAAAATGCTCAAGCTAGGCAGCTATGCAGAAAAACTTAGCAAATAAACAGAGAAAAAATACTTAAAATCTCAAAAGTGGCTCCTTCTTCTCTCAGCGTTTTTCCTCTTGGAGGGTGCTTCACCAACAGCCAACAAGCCTGAAAAGACGCTCAAACCACGAGGCAACTAGGTTTTAAGAGAGGAAGATGAAGGAGTTATGGAAATGACCCCTAGTGGCCAATAAAACTACAGTTTCAAGTCAGTAACCACCTCTCCGGGCGGCAGGGAAGCTGCTCAATGTTAGTCACTGCCACTGATGAACACAGAGACCCTCCTTCAGCCCAAGCAAAAATGGCCTCACAGAAACTTTCAAACAGTTCAGGAACAGCAAGCCTGTAACTGAACTTTTTTTAACTCTCAGAAAAGTGGGAAAAAGCAAGATTTTTGTTTTTGTTTTTGTTTTTACAGAGATAGCAGAGGTTCACAAGTAATATCAAGTTATAACAGTGCAGTAAATGACCCCACACAAGAGTGCTAGGTCAAGGACAGAAAATATGCAAGTTTTAAGAAAAAACGATTTAAAATTAAGTGCAAACAGGAAATTCAGCAAACAGCTTTTGGTTGTGCTCTAAATACAGCTACTAATACAGAAATCAAGTTTAACAAGCCAGAAAATGCTCAAGCTAGGCAGCTATGCAGAAAAACTTAGCAAATAAACAGAGAAAAAATACTTAAAATCTCAAAAGTGGCTCCCTTCTTCTCTCAGCGTTTTTTCCTCTTGGAGGGTGCTTCACCAACAGCCAACAAGCCTGAAAAGACGCTCAAACCACGAGGCAACTAGGTTTTAAGAGAGGAAGATGAAGGAGTTATGGAAATGACCCCTAGTGGCCAATAAAACTACAGTTTCAAGTCAGTAACCACCTCTCCGTGGGGCAGGGAAGCTGCTCAATGTTAGTCACTGCCACTGATGAACACAGAGACCCTCCTTCAGCCCAAGCAAAAATGGCCTCACAGAAACTTTCAAACAGTTCAGGAACAGCAAGCCTGTAACTGAACTTTTTTAACTCTCAGAAAAGTGGGAAAAAGCAAGATTTTTTTTTGTTTTGATTTTTACAGAGATAGCAGAGGTTCACAAGTAATATCAAGTTATAACAGTGCAGTAAATGACCCCACACAAGAGTGCTAGGTCAAGGACAGAAAATATGCAAGTTTTAAGAAAAAAACGATTTAAAATTAAGTGCAAACAGGAAATTCAGCAAACAGCTTTTGGTTGTGCTCTAAATACAGCTACTAATACAGAAATCAAGTTTAACAAGCCAGAAAATGCTCAAGTTAGGCAGCTATGCAGAAAAACTTAGCAAATAAACAGAGAAAAAATACTTAAAATCTCAAAAGTGGCTCCCTTCTTCTCTCAGCGTTTTTCCTCTTGGAGGGTGCTTCACCAACAGCCAACAAGCCTGAAAAGACGCTCAAACCACGAGGCAACTAGGTTTTAAGAGAGGAAGATGAAGGAGTTATGGAAATGACCCCTAGTGGCCAATAAAACTACAGTTTCAAGTCAGTAACCACCTCTCCGGGGGGCAGGGAAGCTGCTCAATGTTAGTCACTGCCACTGATGAACACAGAGACCCTCCTTCAGCCCAAGCAAAAATGGCCTCACAGAAACTTTCAAACAGTTCAGGAACAGCAAGCCTGTAACTGAACTTTTTTAACTCTCAGAAAAGTGGGAAAAAAGCAAGATTTTTTTTTTGTTTTTGTTTTTTACAGAGATAGCAGAGGTTCACAAGTAATATCAGCAGCTGCATTTGGAGGAATAAATTAAATGGAGGGCCAGAATGTGTATGGCATGTTATCAGTGTAACACTGATGGATGTAATAGTTGTCCATCTATAGCTGTACAGTGACCTATAATCATTGTTAATGTAGCTTTAGATGATGTCTTGAGTATACACCCTGTCTGCCTCTGTACAGTGTCATTGTTATTATTTATACTTTGTAGCTTATTTGCAAATTTACTGTGTACCAGCTGCCAGCCTGGTGCACAACAACCTATTTTTTTCTGTAACCATGCAGCAGAATTGACTTTGTTTTGCAGGCTGCTATTTTATATTAATTTCCCTGCACTAGCCTTACACAATGCATACTATGTCTATGAATAAAACCCATTGCAAAGATACCTCTAGCACCAGATTATGAAAGAAGATGAAAGAATATACTGTGCAACAGCTGAATGAATCTGAACTGGCCATCAACATGTTACCAGAGTCTGCCAAGTTCCATCACCTTTTACTGATTCATTATAATGTTAAAGAATTGGGGACTTTAAAATAAAGAAGGACTAATAAGCATCAATGAGGAACTGTACGCTGAGTCTAGATGGTAGATTACTGCCTCAAAGTTTTAATAAAATGGTGATATCTTTCTGTTATTGTTGCAGTTGCTGCCCACAAGTCAGCCAAGAAGTCTTAGATCTGTAGTTCTAACTTTGGCTCTGAATCCTGTCTATAGCTTCAACCAAATGCTTAAATTTATTTCAATGGCTAAAGTAAATAAACCACATCTACAGTCTAGAATTTTATGTAAACTATCAGAAAAATTAATAGGTACTAAAGAAGAAATTAAACATTTCTGGAATAAAAATATAGAAGCCAGTAACCTGCTAATCTGAGTTCAGAAACTGCCAAGCAGTGAAAATATGGTAAGGGATTTGCATTTTTTCCATTCAATAGCAAATCAAATCTGCATTTGTTTGGCCATTCATAAGCTGTGCAGAGACAATGAGCTGTTGTGTTCTAAGCTAAGCGGAACTGATTTGCTTGTTAAATATTTCTGTATAAACTATGAGCTATTTAAATGAAAAGCTGCCAACATGGGCAGAGACTTAATTACATTGTTTTAAACAACAAACGCCTGATGATATTCAAATCAATGAAGGACAAAGCAACCTTTCAAACAGAGCTAGAAACACTGGCTACAATTGTGAATAATAACAACTTTAAACTAAGGCAGAGAAAATTTCAAGATAAATAAGTCCTGTACAAATATTTACAGAGATTGAGGCATGTAAACACAGCTTGTCCAGTGGCATACCAAATACCTGGGATTTAAACTGAACCTAATTATAAACAATGTAAATATGGCGTGGCTAATGGAACAGACTTTGCACTAGATATACATTAAGTACAACTTTATATGGGTCACATAACTTGTAGAAACAAGTAGCTATCACCAAACATGGTGATTCTGTATCTAAAAATTAGTGTCACTAATCTCATTTTGACAGAGTATCAATAAAGTTACTTTAACAAGACATTTGTTGTTGGTCTTTTCCCGATTAGAGGTCGTCACAGTGGAACTCCAGTTCACTAATGATTGGCAGTAGATTTTTATGGTGCCGAGTTGCCAGCCCAATGCCCAACCTTCAGCAAAGGCACACCCATTCACGCATGTCTTTCGGAGGCCACTCGACCACGGGGATGACATGCAGACTCCACACAGAAGGCACTCCAGCCGAGAATCGAACAGGAGAACCTCTTGCTGTGAGGCAACAATGCTACCGCTGTACCATCATGGCTTACACTAACAAGACAGTAGATCCATTAATTTCAGTGCATGCATTAAAATGTATATCCTGGGTTTCATCATGCAACAGGACAATGGGATATATCCTGACTCTGCACTGTACTTCATGAAACAAAAATATCAGGATACTTGCTTCATAGACAAGAAAAATGTTTTATAACAATATACAGGAAGCAAAAATTGAGTTCAAAGCATTGAACTTCCTGAACACTTTTGCACTGTTTTGATGGGGGTATTTGTATGTGGATCATCACATAGTGAATATCCACTTTTTATTGATGGATCTCTTCTATGTTTTGTATTTTTTCTTCTGTTTCTCAGGAAGGATGCAAGCTGCAGAGGAAATCTAGAGCAGGGACTGTAATATAATGTCACAAAAGAAACATGCCATTGCCCATTAACCAAGGCAGCTCATCTGTACATTGCAGCAGAAAAAAACATGTCTCTTTTCCAACATCGTATTTAAAATCATATTTATGGAAAGAACAAACACCAGAAACTTAGATAATAGAAATGCTCAGAAATAAATATTACTGCTGTGTTTTTGATTTTAACTATTTAATGTCACAGGTAAATAGCATATTTAATTTAAGGTGATCCACCAAGGTGGTGGTGCTGCAGTGGCATTGTTGCCTCACAGTAAGACGCTGTCCAGTTCGATTCTCTGCTAGAGCATCTTCTGCATGGAGACATGCGTGAATTGGTGTACATTTGTTGAAGGTTGTGCATCAGGCCTGGCAAGTTGGTACGTAAAAATCAACTGCCAATCATTAGCGGACCGGGAAAAGCCGAAAGACAAAAACAAACAAGATTTATTTCCAGATCTAAAATATATGGACACTTAGGATAAGTCATGTTTTGCCTCTTATTCTACGCAACTTTATTTAGTAACTTTTGGGGGAAAAACTAAAATTTGTATTGGGTTCTACTACTGATCAGTAGCAAGCATCAGAAACCCTGAAAAAGAATACCCAAAACACAGAATGGTGAAAATTTTAAGTGTTTTTTGAAGGGGGCAAGCCTCCCACATGCCCCTAAACTTATGTATTAAAGTCCATGTTCACACAAAGTCAAAGTGAGTCACTGCTGTCAGAGACCTATAAATTGCACCAGTATGATTTTTGATGAAAAAAGTGATCAGAGTTGTGTTCATTGTCATCTTGTGCTTTGTGTAAATGACGCTCAAGGAATTTCAAGTCAGCCACCTGTAGAGATACCTTTATATTAAGCAGGAATTCCTTCTACAGATCAAACTGTATCCACAAATCAAATTTGGAGAGAAAACAGGAAACAGTAAGAGACTGTGCTTCAGGAAGGATTTATTAAATGTACACAAAAGTAATAAAAATCATTAAATATTTCCAATAAATTATATAATTCAATCAAAAAAAATTTTACATAACCTGTAACACGTAGTACTACATAGGTGGCATAGACTACTGTCAGAACATTGGTGTTACAAATGTGGATACTCTAGGGAACGGAAACATATCTAGTGGGACTGCTCAAAGTAATCCTAACTTGGATTGTAGAGAATTTCTCAAGACGTGCTCAGAATAAAGAAATTAATTTAACATATACAGAAATAATGCTACAATATTTTTCATGCTAAATAATGTCAAGCAGAAATGCATCACAATGTTGAAATAAACTATTGTCTGCAAATGTTCTTTTTTATTCAAATGTGGAATAAGTTCATGTAAAATTTCTTAATAAAAAAGTTAAATATAAATATATAAATTAGATATTTAACATATGCCCCGGAGGGGAGGGATTAATTATTAGTAACTCTCATTTTAAGTTTTTGCATTTTTTTTTCTTTACTGAGTAAGTTTTCTTTTTCTGTTTCTATGTGTTTTATTTTATTATATCTAAAACAGTAGGCATTATGCTGGCTCCAAACCATAAAGAGCTGAAGTTTTAACTGTACACCAGATGACATGGGGCTTGATTAGCGGCTCAGGCACTGAAGGAGTCTGTCACCGAGGACAGGAATGAACAGACGCCAGGACATTAGTGGGATTTGTTGGTGTGCAACTGTTGGATGGGTAAAGCCAGTGGCACAGCACCAAGAAAGAGCTATCAGCAAGTGCTAGCCTACCAGGCACCATTTGTGCTCTAACTTGGGAGTTAGTATACATGAGGAAGTGTGCTGCATGCATTCAGGCCTAGCACTCTAGCTACTTGTTTGGAAATTGTATTAGGGTATCACAGAAAAAGCCAGTCCAACTGTGACTGGAAGGTACCAGGCTCTCAGCCCTCATCCTGCAATCCTGGACACATAATACAAATAAGACAACCTCTCCATAGAAGAGAAAGGCTGTAGCTAGGCATATGCCATGTATACCACAACATATACATTTAAAAAAACATTTCTGTAGTGAGATGTTCAAGAATTTAAATAAAATAATTAGCACATTTACTGCTATGGCTTTTGGCTTTTGGTTATATATTTTGATAAATGGCAGTCTTCAGAATGCCTGCTGATCAAATGGGCTTTTTTTCTGAAGCCTGTAATTTTCAGAACATTTTTTCAATATTCAATAGGAATAATTTCCAGATATATGTACTGCTTTGCATGAGGTGCTACACTTTTTTTTTTCACGTTTGCCCCAGCTGTCTGCCTATCATCAGCACCATCCAGGCCAATAAGCCAATCAGTAAAACAATTTTTTGCGGGAATTTACTGAATATGAACAACAATATATTACTACATTACGTGAACTATTACAGATAGTACTTTCTAATAATGTTTTTCTATTCTGGCAACAGCTGTATAGGCAGATACATGGCATTGCAATGGGTACAGCAGTGACAAATACATTTGCCAATATAGTAATGTACAGATGGGAATATGAACATATATTAACACATAAAAATCCATTTAGAGAAAATATTTTATTTTATTGCCAATTTGCAGACAACCTCTTTTTAATATGGAAAGGTAGCAAGGCTACAGTTGATCAGTTTTTTTATTACAGCTCAAATACATATGAATTTCTAAAATGTAAAGCCTGCCTATCCACTGATAAAATAGATTTTCTTGATGTCACAATTATAAAGAATGAAGATGGTCTATTAGAACCCAGCCACTGGGGATGCACAAGCCAGTGCATTTCTTTGTGCTGGTCCCAAGCCCGGATAAATGGAGAGAGTTGCGTCAGGAAGGGTATCCGGTGTAAAATTTTGCCAAGTCATACATGCAGACAACAGTACAGAAATACATACTGGATCGGTCGAGGCCTGGGTTAACGACCGCCACCAGTATTGTTGGCCAACAGGGTGCTGGTGGAAATTGGGCTACTGTTGGCTGAAGTAGGAGAAGAGGGGGAAGGCATGCCCGAAGGCAGGTAAAGGCTAGGAGTGTGATAGTGAGGGTCGGAACTTTGAATGTTGGCAGTATGACTGGTATAGGGAGAGAGCTAGCTGATATGATGGACCAAAGGAAGGTTGGTATATTGTGTGTGCAAGAGACCAGATGGAAGGGGAGCAAGGCTAGGTGTATCGGAGGCAGTTTCAAATTGTTTTATCATGATGTGGATGGGAGGAGAAATGGCGTAAGCATTATCTTGAAGGAACAGTATTATAAGAGTGTTTTGGAGGTGAAAAGAGTGTCGGATAGAGTGATGTTTATGAAGCTGGAAATTGATGGTGTAATTATGAATGTTGTTAGTGCATATGCTCCACAAGTTGGGTGTGCGATGGATGAGAAAGAAAAATTTTGGAGTGAGTTGGATGAAGTGGTGATGACTGTACCCAAGGTTGAGAGACTGGTGATTGGAGCAGATTTCAATGGGCATGCTGGTGAAGGGAACAGAGGGGATGAGGAAGTGATGGGTAGGTATGGTGTTAAGCAAAGGAATGCAGAAGGTCAGATGGTAGTGGATTTTGCGAAAAGGATAGACATGGCTGTGATGAATACATATTTTAACAAGAGGGAGGAGCATAGGGTGACATACAAGAGTGGAGGAAGATGCACACAGGTGGATTATATCTTATGTAGAAGGGCCAGTCTGAAGGAGATTGGAGACTGTAAAGTGGTGGCAGGGGAAAGTGTAGTTAGGCAGCATAGGATGATGGTTTGTAGGATGAAAATGGTGATCAAGAAGAAGAGGATGAGTGTGAGGGCAGCACCAAGGATCAAATGGTGTAAATTGAAAAAGGGTAATTGTGAGGTGATGCTCAGGGAAGAGTTAAGACAGGCACTGGGTGGCAGTGAAGAGTTATGAATAGCTGGGTAACTACAGCAGAGCTGGTAAGAGAGATGGCTAGAAAGATGCTTGGTGTGACATCTGGAAAGAGGAAGGAGGACAAGGAGACCTGGTGGTGGAATGAAGAAGTACAGGAGAGTATACAGAGAAAGAGGTTGGCGAAGAAGAAGTGGGATTGTCAAAGAGATGAAGAAAGTAGACAAGAGTATAAGGAGATGAGGTGCATGGCAAAGAGAGAGGTGGTGAAGGCTAAGGATAAGGCGTATGAAGAGTTGTATAAAAGGTTGAACACTAAGGAGGGAGAAAAGGACCTGTACCAACTGGCTAGACAGAGGGAACAAGCTAGTAAAGATGTGCAGCAGGTAAGGGTGATAAAGGATAATGAGAGAAATGCACTCACAAGCGAGGAGAGTGTGTTGAGCAGATGGAAAGAGTACTTTGAGGAGCTGATGAATGAAGAGAATGAGAGGGAGAGAAGGTTGGATGATGTGCAGATTGTGAATCATGACATGCAGTAGATTAGCAAGGAGGAAGTAAGGGTAGCTATGAAGAGGATGAAGAACGGAAAGGCTGTTGGTCCAGATGACATACCTGTGGAAGTATGGAGGTGTTTAGGTGAAATGGCAGTGGAGTTTTTAACTAGATTATTTAATAAAATCTTGGAAAGTGAGAGGATACCTGAGGAATGGAGAAAAAGTGTTTTGGTACCGATTTTTAAGAATAAGGGTGATGTGCAGAGCTGTAGTAACTACAGAGGGATTAAACTGATCAGTCACAGCATGAAGTTAATGGAAAGAGTAGTGGAAGCTAGGTTAAGAAGGGAGATGATGATTAGTGATCAGCAGTATGGTTTCATGCCAGGAAAGAGCACTACAGATGCAATGCTTGCTCTGAGAGTGTTCATGGAGAAGTACAGAGAAGGTCAGAAGGAGTTGCATTGTGTCTTTGTAGATTTAGAGAAAGCATATGACAGGGTGCCTAGAGAGGAATTGTGGTATTGTATGAGGAAGTCTGGAGTGTCAGAGAAGTATGTAAGAGTGGTACAGGATATGTACGAGGGTGGTGTGACAGCGGTGAGGTCTGCGGTGGGAGTGACATACGTTTAAGGTGGAGGTGGGATTACATCAAGGATCAGCTCTGAGCCCTTTCTTATTTGCAATGGTGATGGACAGGTTGACAGATGAGATCAGACAGAAGTCCCCGTGGACTACAATGTTTGCAGATGACATTGTGATCTGTAGTGAGAGTAGGGAACAGGTGGAGGAGAACCTGGAGAGGTGGAGATATGCTCTAGAGAGAAGAGGAATGAAGGTCAGCAGGACTAAGACAGAATATATGTGTGTGAATGAGAGGGAGGATAGAGGAATTGTGAGGATGCAGGAAGTAGAGGTGGGGAAGATGGATGATTTAAGTACTTGGGATCAACAATTCAGAGTAATGGTGAGTGTAGAAGAGAGGTGAAGAAGAAAGTACAGGCAGGATGGAGTGGGTGGAGAAGAGTGTCAGGAGTGATTTGTGACAGACGAGTACCAGTAAGAGTGAAAGGGAAGGTCTACAAGAGGGTAGTGAGACCAGCTATGTTATATGGGTTGGAGACAGTGGCATTGACAAAAAGGCAGGAGTCAGAGCTTGATGTGGCAGAGGTAAAGATGTTACGATTTGCACTGTGTGTGACAAGGATGGACAGGATTAGGAATAAGTATATTAGAGGGTCAGCCCAGGATAGAAGGTTTGGAGACAAAGCCAGAGAGGCAAGATTACGTTGGTTTGGACATGTGCTGAGAAGGAATGCAGAGTATATTGGGAAAAAGATGCTAAGGATGAAGCTGCCAGGTAACATGAAAAGAGGGAGACCTAAGATAAGGTTTATGAATGTGGTGAGAGAGGACATGCAGGGTGGTTGGTGTGACAGAGCAAGATGTAGAGGACAGGAAGAAATGGAAACAGTTGATCTGCTGTGGCGACCCCTAACGGGAACAGCCAAAAGGAGAACATGGTCTATTAGACGCATCTTTATATAAGAAACCTGTACAGAGAAATAATTTATTCCATAGAAGTACTATGCATCCAAACTTTACTTTTAAGAATGTGGTTAAAAAACAGTTTCTTAGGGTGGCAAATTTAAATACTGTTGAATCCAAAATGATACATCAGATGGATTCAACAGTAGGAGAATTTGTACTTAGAGGATATCAACAGAAAGAAGTAAATGTTATTTGTGAAGATGTGAAGGAACAAAGAGATACCCTAGCTAGACCACATTTTTCTTTGAAACAATTAAACAACTTTAGAATGAAGAAAGTAAGTAATGATATAAGATGTATACTAACATATAACATGAACACATTAGCAGTTAAACATATAATAACCAAGCATTGGCACATGCTGCAGGACATTCCTGAGCTGGGGAATTTTATTACTGTTCAATCTAGTTTTACACATAAAAGACATAAAAATTTAAAAAATATTTTATGTTATAAAGAAGAACCTACAATCTCGTTTAATTATAAACAAGTTAAGAAAGGTACCTTTAAATGTGGTAACTGTAAGTTCTGTATGTATATTGATACAATAAAGACTTTTTACCATCTATTATACAAGAAACACATGGAACTGAGAGCATATGGAAATGTAATAGTATGAACTTGGTTTATTTATTGAATTGTGTACTATGTGACTGATTTTATATATGGAAAACAAACCAAAAATGTAAAGACGATATTTGTAGTCACATGTCAGAGATCAATACAAAGAAGCCCACTAATGCACTTTATAAACACGTATTAGATAAGGGCAATACCCATCTTTTTAAATTTGCTATCGTAAAAGTTTGTGTTGAAAATATAAGCGGGGATGATACTATATTAAAAACAGAACTTGCAGCATTAAGATGGATGCTGACACTTAAAGCCCATATTTCACCAGATTTAAATAGTGTTGCTCCTTTAAAGCCTATACTGAAGAACAAACACAACTGCATATGAGATTAATTGGTTAATTAATATAACATGTGACTTTAGATTAGTAGATATCGTGTTCCAGTTTTGTATTTTAATGTTAATGCCTGAGGAAGCCCTCTGGGTGAAAGTGTTAACTTGCATTTTTATTTGCTTGCTTGTGTTCTAATAAAATTTATTTTGTTTTATTTTGTTGTCATGGTTTTATAGATGTGATTAATCACAGTAAATCCATTTTATTGTGTATGATACTTTCATAATCTGCTACCTCTTTGTTAAGAAAAAAATTATGTTTTCACCATAAATGTTCATCCGTTTTGTCCATTTTAGTTCTTCCACAACTAATGGGTTAGGATCTGAGACTCAGATCCATCTTGGCCTCTTCTCTGTCAGATCATTGGATCCAAGAACTTTCAAGTTCCTCCCATTACCCATAATGCCCCACCAACCTAACATACTTCTGATCAAGGTTGCTACCCCTAGAATAAAGGGATCCCTATTATATAAAAAAAGGAAAAGTAGAAAGGAAAAAGGAAGCTGGAGCTCAAACAAGGAACACAGGTTCTAGGCAGCTCTTATATCTCTCCAGAATCAAAGGATGGGGGCATGTGAGGAGAAAGTTGAGGAATAATAAAAATGGACAACACAGATGGAAGGTTATGATGAGTACATAACTTCTTTTATCTGATGTTGTCATTTTTATTCATTCCTCAACTGACGGACAGAGTCCGCAGCTACTGTAACCATGGGAGGCCCTCATGGAAGGATATTCCAGAGTACTGCACAGCCAAAGGCTGTTTTTTACCTGGAAATAAAATCTAATTTATAATGGACAATAAAAGTGTGAGAATAAGTCCAAGCTGCAGCTGCACAAATGTTATATAAGAAAGCCCTTGACCAAAAGGGTAAAGAAACTGCAACTGACCTCATGAACTGGTTTTACGGGGTTTGGCAAGGATAAACCTTTGTCACCATTAACAAATGAAATGCATTATTAACCATTTGGCTAATGCAACTTTGGATACTGGTTTGCTCAATGTCTTAGAAGAAAAGGAAACAAATAACTGATCAGATTTCCTGAAGTCTTTGGTTCTGTGAAGATAAAAGAGAAGTTGTTTATACACATCCAAAAGAAGGTGGAACATATGCTCTCCCTTATTTAAAAAGTTAGGAAAGAAAACTGGTAGATTAATAACTTGGTTTATGTTGGACTTAGAAGCTACCTTAGGTAAGAAAGACGGATTTGTTCATAAATACACCCTGTCTTTGTGAAAAAACAGGTAAGTAATTGTAGAAGACAAAGCTTGGAGTTTAGATACTCATTTTGCTGATGAGACAGCAACCAGAAAAATGGTTTTCCAAGACAAAAATTTAAGTTCTGCTTTGGCTGAAGATTCAAAGGGAGCTTATGTCAAGGCCTGAAGCATGACAGTTAAATCCTAAGGAGGAGCGGGATCCTTTACTGGGGGGGTCTAAGTAAAAAGGATCCCTTAAGAAATGCTTTTTATAGTTTAGAAGATGCTAAGGTAGAGTTATTTTCAACCAGACCAGGTGGACATTAGAAATTACAGCCACTTGCACATTAATAGTGGAAAAACTAGTACCTTCATTTAAAATGTATGCTAAAAATTCAAGGATAGGTGGCACAGGTGCTGAAAAAGGATTCAAGTCCTTGCTAAGGGCCCAGAAAACAAATCTCTTCCATTTACTTTTGTAAATCTTTCTTGTAGAAGCTTTTTAAAAAGATAGCAAGGTACAACACACCAGTGAATAGAGCCTGGACTGTCTAACAGTCAAGCAGAATTGGAGAAACTGTGCAGTGAGTTTGAGGTCTTTTGAGTGAGACAAGAGATATGGAGTGGGATCCAGTACCCAGGGCAGATGTAGTAGGTGAGGCCAGAGGAATAGGAACCAGATCTGATGAGGCCCAAAGGCTGCAATGAGGATAACTGCACTTTTCAACTGGAATGCCTTCTGTAGAAATCTGGGAATGAGAGGTAACAGTGGGTAAGCATTGAGAAGACTGGTGTGCCAATCATAGACTAGAGCAGCTTTCAGTGACTCCCCCATTGGAGGGATCAGGACAAAGAAACTGCTGCACTTGTTGTTGAGGGGAGGAGTGAATAGATCGTAGCATGGCTGGCCCCATAGATGGAAAATCATCTCTGCCACTTTTACATTGAGTGACCACTAATGAGGCATCAGAATGGACCTATTTAGCTTGTCCGCAATCAATTTCCCTGGGATGTGCGTTGCTATTAGAAAGCAAATGGAAGAGATCACCCATTGCCACACACTCATTATTTCTCAACAGAGTGGGTAAGATCTGCTTCCTCCCTGTTTGTTGATACACCAGACCACTGACATATTGTCCATCTGAATGGCAGTTATCCCAGATGTGAGAATGCCTTGAAAGGCCTATAATGCTAGGCGGTCTGCTCTCATTCCAGGACGCTATGTATCTTGGCCTCTTCAGGGGACCATGTACCTTAGACTGTCCTTCCCAAACTGGATGGCATCTATGGTCTCTGCAGCCACAGGCAGGGGAAGAACAAACGGACACTGTTTGCATAGCTGGTTTGAATTAGTCCACCAAAGAAGATATTTTTTGCATTCTTGTGTGATCCGACTGGAGCAAATGGGTGTTGAAGAATAGACCACTGGACTGAAAGCATCCATTGAGGAATTTGCATGTGAAACCTGGCCAGAGGAATGAGAGTGCTAGCTGCTGCCATGGATCCCAGGACTTGTAATATTTATCGGGTGGGAAGAGAAGAACTCTGAATCATTTTCCTGACTAAGGACTTCAGTGTCTGTATTTGAATAGAGGAAAGTGAGGTTATCTGACTGACTGTGTCCAGACAAGCACCTATGAACTCCAGACTCTGCATAGTTGTGAGCTGAGATTTGTTGTAACTGACTGTGATTCCCAGATGAATGCATAACTGCAGCAAGTAGTTCCTTGCCTGTAGAAATCGATGCCTGGTTGTGGCAGTTAGGACCCAGTCATTTAGATATGGAAACGCCCAGAATTCCAACAGTCTCAGGTAAGCTGCTACCACTACCATGCATTTGGTGAACACCCTGGGGACTGTGGTGAGACCAAAGGGCAGTGCTCTGAACTGGTAATGACTGGCTTCAGCTGGAAGTGCATGTATCTTCTGGAGTGCCTGTGCATTTTGATGTGATAGTACATATCTTGAAGATCTGTCGAGCACATCCAATCGTCCTTTTGCAGTAGAGGCAAAATTAACTGAACTGTGACCATCCAAAACTTTAAATAGTGTACAACTGGATTTAATTTGCTGAGATCCAGAATTGGTCTCAAGTCCCCTGTCTTTTTGGCATGAAGAAGAATCTTGAGTAAGTTCCGAATCCTCTCTGGTCTGTGGGTACCTCTTGGATGACTCTTTTTTTCTAGCAGCGTTTTAATTTCTGGAGATGTTGCTTCCCTCTGACTGAGTGGAACATTGGTGGAAGAGGTTAGAGAAAATTGTATAGTAAAACCTCTGTACATGATCATCTGTACCCAGGAATCTTTTGTTATAAATAGCAATATCACTTGCATGATGTTTTAACTTATCAGAGTGATGTTCTTCAAATGCTGAAGTTAAGGGTTTAGAGTGTGCCACCTTCCAGTTCTGTAACAAGCTTGGAAGAATGGTGGGACCCAGCATCAGCAATGTTACTACTGTCTGTTTTCTAAAAGAGGTGGTAGATGGACAGTCAAAGAAATAACAGGTCAAAATTCATTCAGGCTTTGATTGTGTTGAAGTCTAAAATGTACTTTGCAAATTAAAAATAGTCAGGTATTACTGAATAATGTGTTAAAAGTACTAATGAGCTATCAGCCTAACCATTCCAAGTGAGACAGGTACACTTGGAAAAAAAACATTTGAAAAAGAAGAAATCATAACAAACACAAAACATCTCCTACAGTTAATACTCTGTAAGAAAGGGAGATGGTTGTTGTAATTTGTATTGGCCATGGGATAAAGCTGTGGTGAGATATGAAAAAGTATTTGTAAAAAAAAAAACATACATACACCTACAGCTTAGTTAAGGAAAGCAGTTTTATACTGTCACTACTGCTATCCTAAATCAGGTAGTGTTAATAAAAATAAAAGCATATAATACTAAGGGGACTTAAATCATATTTTGCATAATCTAGCAGATAATGCCATGAAAACCCCACCTTACCTTGGCAAAATAAATTTTAGAAACTTAAATTATTTTTTTCAGCATTTCCTCTGTAATGAAGCAACCTTAAAACAAAAATATTTCAAAACTGTTATTTTTACAAATGGTGCAGGAAAAACAAAAGCATCCAAAGGTTATATGATATACTGAGACAACCAAGTATAAAACAGGGGCAGGCAAGTTCTTTGGATGGTTCCTTAAGAAAGGAGACAAGCTAATCACTAGAAATTAGGGAGTAGTTCCTAATTAGCCTGTGTCAATGAAATATCTGCACTTGAATTGCTTTTGAAGATTGAATTTAAGTAGTTTTCTGAACCATGAGAAGCTGGTTACTTTCTAAAGTTCTGCCAGATAGACTTCCAAGTGGAAGGTGTAGATTTTGAGAAGGCTTTTATCACATATACAAAGATTAAAAAGGGGTCTAGTAAGTTAATCATCCTTCGTTAGATAGCAGATAATAGAATGTGCTAATAATTTATATCATAAAGGCAGACACTAGAATTCTTCTAAATGTTTGTAGATTAGGGAACTAAGAAGAAATGTTCACAGATTTCTGTTAAATGAATAAACCTAAGATTTTTTTCTGGATTAGGGAAATGTTTAATGAAAAGCTAAGAGCAACAATGAGTAATGCATATTCTACACTGGGAATCAATACATTGAGTGCAATATTTTGTAGACTTACTTCATTTGCTTTAAAACCTTTTGAATTTCTACTTCTATATGGCAATAGAAGGATAAAGTTTATTTGATTAGGACACCCACATATCTTTGCTCCTGCACAAATAATAAAAGGTATGCTGTCTTTGGAATAATCAGGGCCACAGAATTTATACCACAGATCTGACCAACTTGTCTGATTATTTTGACAACGTTAAAATGGAACAAGATAAATTACATGATAGTAGTGTTGCTGTAAGATTGAGAGGTGGGTACTGTTACTGGAGAGTTGCAATGTATACCCACATGCTGGAAAATATTGTGCAGATGTGTGCACATGGTCATGTTTTGTTATTGTTAGCAAGATTGCACTGGAAGATTGTGTGTTCATTCTGAAGTAGCTAAATCCTGAACAGGCAGGATTACAACTCTGAACTGCAGCTGCACAGTGCAAAGCTCATTTGGGTGTAGGAGAGTTTGGCCATTACCTAAGGAGGCAGTACACATTTAACATATACTTTAAGTCTAGTCGCCCCTTATATATTATCTGGTGCCAGTGGTGGGATTCAAACCCCATATTGCTGATTCTAACCATTAAATTCTTGAGGGTAACAGTGTAGGAGTTAATACCCACAGCAGCTGTCAGTCACCGCAATTGGTGACTACAGATAGATCTTTTAAATTGGACTTTTATATCCTACAAAACAACTTTTGTCAACAAAAAGTCTGTATGTCTTTGTAGCCATATACAGATCGTAAAAAGGCTTTAGTCAACCAAAAAGTGCACATGTTGTTGCAGCCACTAGGTAACTATATAGCAGTATATCATGTACAGCAGTTACTATATCTATGTTAGTTAGAATATTAAGGAAATTATCAGAATAAGCTTTGTGAATTATGGAAAATTTTCAACATAATAGCTAGTGATGGAGAGTAAAGCCAAGGGAATTTGGCATAAAAGTATGTACAAAGAGAACTGGAGAGACAGATAAATGTTGCCCAGTGAACTGGAAATTAACTGAGCAGTGGCTTTTGTGTGAAGAACATGTAGCAAAACAATTCAGTCCATCTCTAGATGACCATAAAACACAAATTGAACTGAATAGACTATAGCTAGAAATTTAATTCCTGACGGCTGAGGCAGCTGACAGAATGAAACAGTTTAAGCTACTAAGAGAGTGACAGGGGTGATAAAAAGGGACGGCATGAGTATGAGAAGGAGATACTGTCCCCAATATCAAATACACTTGAGTAGTAGGAGTGAAAACTCAGACATGAAACCATGGTCAATACTAAATTACTTCCTCAATATACAGAGGGAGATGACTTTAACAGTTTTATTTGGGCATTTGAACATGTTTGCAATCAGCACTGACTTTATCAGTACTGAAATGACCAATAGTAATAGGTGACATTTTAACTAACATGTTCACGAGTAAGGCAATGCATGCACTCGATAAAATGATTGATGTGGATTATTGTAATTATGCCAAAGTCAAAAACATTGTCCTTGCACCAACCCCGACTACCTTTCTATATTATTTTGCTAGCCTCAGATGCTGGGTCCACCATTATTACATGCCTTTATAGTTCAGTCTATCAGACTTATGAATACGCTAAACTAATTTTCCAGTAAAATAACTTGCGACTAACTCCATTCAATTCTGCATCTTTACTGCACTTTTGTAATTTCTAATTCCCAACTAGTTGTTTGTGTTACCACTGTCTAATTTTTTTTTCTATTTGCTTTTAAGTTTTTGTTTTTGAATTATTCAGTATATATGTAAAACTGTTTGCTGTTTATTGTAGCTTTTCTTCCTGGGTCTCCACTGAAAATGGGCTTCCAGCCCAGCTGGACAATTACCCAGTAATCAAATGTAAAATAAATAAAAATAAATGCATTTTATTTGAATGTTTTAAACTTAACCACAAAGCTAATAGAAATAAATCATACAGCAAAGAAGAAAGGCAGATCATACAGTACATGAGTATGTTGTATAAATAATAGGTAGGTGAGTATATCATTAATTTTGAAATGCTAGACGGCCTTATGATAAGGGGAAAAAACATTCAGTACTTTTGCCTGAGGACATGAAAATCTGGTTAGCACATCAGTAATGTAACACTGCTTTGAAAATAAAAAGTGTAGTTTCTCTATATATAACAGAACCCCTGAAAGTAGTCTAAATTACAGGCAAAATGGTAGATCTCATTATGTGCAGCATAACACAACCTTGCAAGTGGAAACCACGAAAGGCATGAGGCATATGATCCATCAACCAGCATCAAAGGAAACCAACATGCACTAATAAAAAAAAATGGAAAAGAAAAAGAAATAAGTGAAAAATAACTGATCTAGAGTCACATCTGTCAAAGATGGATGTCCTTTTGGAAAGAAGTTACTTCAGGGGGAAGAAGTACTACATCAAATTAATCAAAATCTTAGAAACTCTGTTTTTGTTGTTTTATGGAATTTCCTGTTTTTCTAATATTTTATGTCTTTTACTTGTATTCTATAAATTTTTGACTGTCTTTTACTGTTAAAATCCCTTGCAGATTTTTTTCATGTTTTTAAGCCAGTTGATCACATACATATTTGCATACTTGGTACAGCCCAGTACTTGATAATAGTAACATAGTGTCTTGGTCAGACTAACACTTGTCCTAAGGCCTCTTAGTACAGCAATAGTCTAAGGGTAATAGGCAGAGCAAACTACGCCTCATTCTGGGCAAGGGCAGGTTGTTTTGTTTGTTTATAAACCAGGGCATGGTGTGTGTAAGGTGTGGCCCAGCAGGTGGTGTGTTTGGTTTGTGGTGGAGGGTTTGTGTGGAGGTCTTGGCACTGTTCTCTTAGAGGGGGTTTGAGTGTAAGTTGCTTGTCTGGGTGAGATCTTTCTTGGCTAGAGAAAAGACCCCAGTGGTCTCTTGGGATCTCTGTCTTCTGGACTGTGCTCTTGAGGGAGAAACCAGTTACTGTGTGTCCTCTTGCTGCACATGTCTGCAGGTGATGCCTGTTGTCTCTGTGTGGTGGTGAGCATCCTCCCAGTTACCAATATGTGGTGGCACCCAGCTCCCATGTCCCTGTGTAGACACCAAGAAGTGTGACTCAGGCTGCAGGATTACCACTTTCAATCCGTCAGTCCAAGAAAAGTGGATTACAGGAAAGAGGAGATGTAAGGGAGAAAATTTGATCCTAGGACAGGCTATAGAGAAATGGATTATTTGCTAAAGATGAGGAAGAGGAAGACCAGGAGATGAGATGACAGCCAACCTCAAGGATATAAATACAAAGAGAAAATCCCACTAATTGATCCAAATCAGAAGAATATAGAGACAATTATTCCAAGACAATCATGCAAATTATAGAAGTTAAGAAAATATAGAAATGTTAACCCCTCACAAGAGTTTATGTGTTCAAGTCATTTCAGATTCATTCACACTTGTCACCCTTTGGAGTCATTGTTTTTTTTACCCATTTTACCTGTTTTCAGGACAGATTTACCCCTGAACATGATGTACCCTTTATTTTTTTTCAATTTGATTTTTTATACACACAACAACATCAACATGAGCAAACATACTAATGCAATCAATAATTTAACATACACAATGCAATACATGCAAATGCAATCAAAAATTTAAATTTTTAAGAAGTAAGTAAGGGTAATTTTTGTTCTAGGAATTTCTTAATAAAAGTTTTTTTTAGTCAATAACATTTTCAATCTCTCTGAATTTATTCTTTTCATCTCTATCATTCCTATCATTTCTGATTGTTCTCCTGAGTTGATTATAGTATCCTGATTCCTGAGTAGTAGGTTATTTATATTAATTATTTATTATTTATATTAATTAGACACCTTTTACTCTTATTGATGTACTCTCTTCTCAGGCTGCTTCTTTTCTTTTTAATTCTCTTAATAGAATGTAAAATTACAATACAATTGAACAGCAATTATGGACCCCCTTGACCCTGGAAACTGAAAAAAAAAAGGGTGTGCAAAAAAAAAAAAGTGGCTGAAAGGTATGATTGTCTCTGAACACCCCAACAATTCAAAACAAAGTTCTGGTTCTCAATCACAAAAATGTGAAGTGAAGAAAAAAATCTAACATACACACAGATCAAAAACTGACAGATTTTGAAGACAGATCCAGGTATAACAAACTATGGTTGACTATGGTACTAGAGAGTCTTGAGGGAAGAGATTGCCTTTCTTATGTTTGTACACAATTTGGAGCATGGTTAGAGATATCCGTCAAAGAGAAATTGAAACGGTGCACAGAACACTCTGGTGACTACAAGGTAGTGGAAGGAGACCACCTAGACCAATTAATGTGTGCCTTGGTACCTTTTTCTAAAGTAGAATATTTTAGCTATAATGTGGAAGCCTAGTAAAGTGATTACAATTGCTTAGTCACCAGTAAAAAGATAAGTAAATTCCACCCAACAATCAGGGTGTTTAGGGAAAAAAGGATAAGATGCCATCCTCCATACCCAGCTACACTTAATGTTCTTGCTAGGTCACATGCTTTTTACAGACTCTGATATAGCACTATGTTCCCCATCAGAAACTGGCCAGGTGATTCAGAACTCTGAAAGAGATGTTGGCGTGCAAGGGAATCTTCCTTCAGAATGGCAGGTCTGATCAACTTCATCCCAGTCAAAGTGAGCCATAGTCCACCTCTTCCCTCTTCAAAAATTAGCCAATATCACATGAAAGAACTTCTCTCTCAGCAAAGTGGTATGAAGGGCCAGGAAACAGATGTTAAAGGGCTTTAGCCCATTATTAGTATTCCTGCTATAGCTAAAAGGGAAGGACCTTGAAATTAAAATGTTATTCATTTCCAAAGGTAAAAATTAAAGTTATATACTCACCATAACTATGCATCTGTGTTATCCATTTTCATTCTTCCTCAACAATTGGGTCTAGGGTCTGACCTCAAATCTGACTTGGACACATTTACAAGACTCTCAGTTCCAACTCATGAGCTCCTCCCTCAACCCATAATGCCCCAGTTAACCTACTATACCTCAGATTGAGTTTGCTGCCTTATAAGCCTCAGGAGTAATTAATCCTAAGCATAATCAAAGGAACAACAGAAGTAGCAGAACTGGGGGTCAAAACTGGAACAGAAGTTTCACAATAACCACAGGATCACTCCAGGAGATAAAAGGTAGTGGGAAGGAGGGTGGGGAGTTGATGAAGAATGAAAATGAACAACACAGATGCATAGTTATGGTGAGTACATAACTTTAATATCTGATGTTATCCTTTTCATTCATTCCTCAATGAGCGGGACAGAGTCACCAGTTACGTGAACCTTGGGTGGGCCTCATGGAAGGATATTCCGGAGTACTGCAGAACCAAAGGCAGCTCTGCTCATGGAAGTAAAATCCAATTTGTAATGAGCAATTAAGGTATTAGGATTAGATCAGGCAGCTGCTGCACAAGTTTTGTCAACAAAACTTCTAGACAAAAAAGCAGAAGAGGTAGCCATGGGCCCAGTAAAATGTGCTTTAGGCGGTCTGGGTAAGGACAGACCTTGCTAACTGTAAACTAAGGAAATGCAACTAGTAATTCATTTGGCCAGGGTAATTTTAGAAACTGAGCCCATTTTATTTAGGGAGCAGGAAACAAACCATTGTTTTGACTTCCTGAAATTTTTTATTCTGCGGAAATACAAATGTAGTTGCCTATGTACATCTAAAAGATGTAGCATGTATTCTCCTTTTGTTAGCAAAGTTGGAAAAGAAAACAGGCAAATTAAAGGCTTGATTATTTATTTAGGAGGCCACTTTAGGCAAAAAAGATGGATTGGTCCGGAAGATTGCCCTGTCTTTGCAAAAAGTAAGATAAGGAGATGTGGACCAAAGCCTGGAGTTCAGAAACACGTCTTGTCAATGTAATGGCTACCAGAAAAAGCTGCTTTCCATGAGAAAATTTTCAAATCTGACTTAGCTGATTGTTCAAAGGATTTCTCCATTAACCCTTGCAGCATGACTGTCAAATCCCAGGGAGGTGATGGGTCCTTCACTAGGGGCCTAAGCAAGAAAGTACCTTTCAGGAAGGTCTTTCACAAATTTGAAGAAGATAGTGAGGAAGTATTTTCTCCTGAGTGAAAACTATATATGGTTTCTAATTGCACTTTGATAGTAGAACAACTAGCTCTTTCTTGAAAAATAGTTGCTAAAAATTCTAGGACCAAAGAGATAGGAGCAGTGAAGGAGTCCAATTCCCTCTGTAGATCTTAACCAGAAAATCTTTTCCATTTACTTTTGCAAATCTTTCTTGTAGAGGCCTTGTGGGAAGATAGAAGTATCTGTCAGGACTAGAGAGGAAAGCCTGGGCTGTCTAGCTATCAGTGGAATTGCAGAAACCATGCAGTCAACGTGAGGCTGGAATGTCCAGATGATCTATCCCAGAGAGATGCAAAAGCATCTCTGGTCTAAGGTACAGTATACATGGTGGATAACAAAGATAAAACCAAAGGAAGGGAAATCACATCTGGCATGGTCTAAAGGGGGCCACAAGGATAACTGTGCTCTTCGACCGAAGTGCCTTCTGTAAGAATTTAGGAATCATAGGTATCAGGGGGTAAGCATAAAGGAGACTGGAGGGCCAAATGTGGACTACAGCATCTTGCAATGAGCCCCCCCAGGGGGGGATTAGGACAAAGAACCTGCTGCACTTGCTGTTGTTGGGAGACACAAAGAGGTTGCAGCAAGGTTGGCCCTAATGACTGAAAATCCTCTCCACCACCGATTGATTGAGAAACTACTTATGAGGCATCGAATGGACCTGCCAATTTTGTCAGCTAGAACACTCGACTACGCTGGTATGTGCACTGCCATGCAAAGCAGTTGGAGGAGATCACCCACTGCCACACTCTCACTGCCTCTCAATAAAGGGGGTAAGAGCGGGCTTCCCCCTGTTTGCTGATGTACCAAACCACAGATATGTTATTGGTTTGTATCGCAATCATCCTAAGAGGGAGGATGTTTTGAATGGCCTGCAATGGTAGGAGGACCAATCTCATTTCTTGGACATTGATGTATGAATTGATCATTTCTGGGGACCACATACCTTGGACCAGCCATCCCACGAAATGTCCTCTCACCCCAGTTGGGTGGTGTCCATGGTTACTGTGGCTACCAGGAATGAAATTACAAAGGGAAAGCCTAGGAGAATTTAATTTGAATGAATCCACTAACATAGATGATCTTTGCAAGCCTGAGTGAGTTTGTCTGGAAAGGAGAATTGACCACTGAATAGTTACAATCCATTGAAGAATGTGACTATAAAAATGGGTCAGAGGAACTAAGATTATGGCAGCTGCCATTGTCCCTAAGGCCTGAAGAACAAGTCTGGCTGGAGCAGAAGAGAGTGTGATAATTTGCTCCACCTAATATTTGATTATTCTTACTAAATGTGGTGGAAGAGAGGCTATTTGACTCACTGTGTTCAACTGGGTGCCTTTGAACTCCAGGCTCTGAACAGACTGAAGATGAGATTTGCAGATGTTGACTGAGATATCTAGTGATTGACATAACTGGAGTAAGTAGTCCCTGGATGCCTCTACAAGATACTTGGTTGGGGCGGCAAGGAGCCAGTCTTCTAAGTATGGAAACACTCAGAATCCCAGCAGCCTCACGTAAGCTGCCACCACTGCCATATATTTAGTAAACACCCTGGGACTTTGGTGAGATCAAAGTGAAGGGCTCTGAACTGCAAGTGACTGGCCCCTAGTCCAAAGCACAGAAATCTTTGGGATCATCTGTTCATCTTGATGTGATAGTAAGCATTCTGAAGACTGATGGAGCACATCCAGTTGGCCCTGTGTGTAAATGGCAGAATGGACTGAAATATGACCATTTAAAACTTTGACTTCTTCACAAATTGTTTAGTTTGCTCATACGCAGAACTGGTCCTATGTCCCTGGTTTTCTTTGGCACTAAAAAGAATCTTGAGTAAGTTCTGAATCCTTTCTGGTCTGGTGGGTCCTCCTGGATGACTCTCTTCTCTAGCAGCTTTAGAATTTCTTGATTTGCTACCTCCCACTGACTGAATGGGACATCAGAGAGCCTTTTTATTTCCATTGGAAAAATCTGGAAAAATATGTAATAACCTCTGGATATGACTTTTTAGAACCCAAGAATCTTTTGTTATTGATGCCCAGGCATCTGGGTGCAGAGACAAGTACCCCCCCCGCCTCGACTGCCTTCAGAGTTGAGCAGTCACACAACCTTTCAGGACAGCTGGAAGGGTTTATCCAAAAAAGGAATCTGAGAAACTTGGGTTTTGCAAGTCTCCTCTGCTGCAAGAATGGTGTCTTCCATTTAAATCCCCCCTCTGCTCCTGAGGGAGTTATCCTCACATGAATCCTGGAAAGGACCCTGAGACTTACTGACACACATTTTCTTACCTCCTCTTTGATTCCTAGAATTGAAGGGGTATAAAAGTGTATCCCTAAGCACTCTGAGAAAGCATTTCCTTTACAGGTGGGCCAAACAAAGATGTTCCATCAAAAGGATCATTGATAAAAGAAGACTTGAAAGGCTCCACAAAGAGACATAGGCACAACCAGACATGTCTCCCAATAGCTATGCCTGAACCAGCTTCCCACAAGGCAATCTCTGCAGAATGGGAAATTAGCCTCATGTATGCATTAGAGCTGAATAACAGAGTGGCCAGTTGTAAAGAAGACTTCTTGAAGTTCTCCGTGGACATGGATTCAGAGAGGGATTTAGAAAGTTCCCACTGTAATCTTGTGAAATGTGCCAAGTAATTCAGAGACCATAAGGCAAAGGTTGCTGAGGCAAAATTGCACTTTCCAGATGCATTATATTTCCTGGACTCTCTATTAGGAGGATGGACTGTGGAGCTCTGTTCTGCCAGCTCCTTCTTTGTGGCTGCTGCCACAACCATAGCATCAACAGGGATTCCCTTGCTCAAGTGCAGCCTGTATTTAGTAGGTGCCAGAAATGTATCAGGGTGATGGGGAATGGGTTCTACAACATTTGCTTCCTTCCATGCCCGGTGAGAGACTAGATCTATAAGCTCATCTGCTGGGGGAGTCACCCAAGATATAGATGGGCCAATCCCAAAAGCTTCCAGAAAGACTAACTCTTCTTGGGACAGGGTATCAAAGGACCATCCACCCTTTTGCCTGAGAATCTCTAGAATGTCTATGAAGTAGATATCATCCATCTGAGATCTGGGGGATCCCTCCCCTTCATTGAAGTCAGTGTCCTCAGTGAGAGACTCCATGGGGGACTCTATGTGTCTACTCTTACATGTTGTGTTTCAGGGAACCTCTTCAGTGGAGTGATCTGGAGAGGTATGCAAAGACGGGAAAATCCTTGATGGGGACTATCCACATGCTTGATGGTGGTGGCTGTTCTTGTGGAATAGGCCTGACAGGATCAGAGCTTGGATTTGAAAGGGGTATGGCTGTAAGATCCAAACAGGACAGAGTAGTTGAACCTCTCTGATGAGAAAAAACACTCTCCACTACCTTGAAGGTATAATGGTTGTGAGAAATTGTAGCTGGCTACACTGGAGTTAAAGCTGCTGATGCTACCACACTGTTACCCTGCCCAAACCTGTGCCTCAAAGGGGGAGTCAGACCCGAGCTGTCCAATGCCAAAGTTCCAAGGGGCAGAAATAGCTCTGGCAGCATCAGAGTGGAATTTAGTCCCCAACTTGGACTTGGCACTGATGCTATGACTCTGAGACTCATCCTGGTCCAAAGGAACTGGGGCTGAACAAATCAGAGAAGCAGATGTAGTTGAAAATCTAGCTCTTTTTGGATCCAACATAGACACTCGAGTTGGATTGGAGAAGGAGAGATCACTTCATGAGAAGTAGAAGGGAGGCTCATGGATCCAATGAGAGATGGAGCCAGGATAACCTCCATTGAATCTAAGCTCTGAGGAACTTCCTCATCATCCTAGCCACTTTGGATTCTAAAAGGCTCCTGGAGAACCTGATGGAAGAAATGGTGGACTGGGGCCAAGACTCTCTTCTAGGGGTGCCATGATGGAAAAGGGAATGAAGCCAAGGAGTAACAGGCTCTACAGTGAACCCTGGGAACAGGTTCTTGGAAACTTGGTATGAGCAGCTGTCAGATCCAAGGATGTGGGATCTGACTGTTTCCATTTCAGATCCAAAGAGGTCAGATCCAATTTCTTTTCAATCTTTTGAGGAAGCTCTGAAGAAAGTGCAGTCTTTAGAGAGCGGGTTGGAGATTGCTTATGTGATTGTTTTGCCTCCAAGGAGGCTTTGGATGATTCTGAAGGGGTTTGAGCCTGAAGTAGCAAAAGGAAAGTGTGGCAGCAATCCCTTTAAAACTACTTTGTTTCTGTGAAGGGCTCTGGGATTAAAGGCTGCACAAATGGAGCAGTCTGTGTTGAGATGAGAAGCCCCAAGGCAGTAGCCACACTCCTTGTGGGCATCAGAGTTAGGAATCTTATGCCCAAAGGAAGTGTATTATTTGAAGCCCATTGGTTTCTCAGACAAGATACAATGCTTTACACCACTAACAAGATAGAAAAGATAGAAACAGGACTTTTTTCTTTTCTTTTTTTTTGTAACTAACAACAATGGTAAGAAAGAAAATACCCTCCACAGTAGACAGGAGGAAAGGGAAAATACCAACAATAGTACTGAGAGCTACCTGAGGTAGAAGATGTAGAAAAAGAAGAGTATCATAAGGTAAAGAAACTTGAAAATTCAACCACTAGGTGAGGGAGGGGGTGAAAGAATTAAGATTGTAAGATAGGAGGTACTAGAGATATAAAATATTAAACTTACAGCAAGAGAAAACACCTGAAATGCTCTTAGAGATGGAATTGTGTCTGTAGCGATATGGCGGCAAACAAGATCTGAGGTATACCAGGTTGACTGGGGCACTGTGGGTAGAGGGAGGAGATTGTGAATTGGATCCAAGAGTCTTGTAAATGTATCCAAGCTGGATTTGAGGTCAAATCCAAAACTCAATCACTGAGGAATGAATAAAAAGGATCAGATCTGTTTTTTTTTTTCGTAAGTTGCAGATCTGAGTTTACCTGCAAATTGTAAATCAGTTTCTTATTTCAGAATAGTGATTTTTGAATTAGTAACAAGACCTGCATAGTGGTATGTGGTATCTATCATGACTTCAGTTCAGAAATGCTTAAGCTCTGATTGAGGAACTACCATGTGTTGACATTCATCATTACCATCTAAAGTTACAATATAATAGAATTCCTGAATTGTACCTTAAATATCTCTTTTATTGAAATATTAATATTGCTTGTTGGAATTTGTGCATAATGTTTGTTAAATTTACTTTATTAAAACTAATTTTAATTACATAAATGGACAGTTCCTTTAAAAATTTCATATTTTAAGATGATCTGCACTTGTTTATTTGTGCAAGTACTTAGTGTTTGCACATGTTTGTAGCAACCAGTTAAGGTTATACTTTTTCAAACTGTTTAGCAAATATATTAAAAAAAAGAAGAACAGATGCCTTTCCAAGGGTTTATACAAGCTTTATGCTGGGGAAAGAGTTGGTTGAGCATGGGATGAGCCATGTCTCGTGGCATCTGATAAACCCTTTATTAATACAAGAACAGGACTAATGCAGTTGCCAAATCAAGAACTGTGGACCTCTCCATGGAAGGCAAAAACATTTTTGTAAATATGTTATAAAAAAAAAATCACTAAATATTGCAACATAGAAGTATTTACTCTGATGTGTTAGATATGATTGTGTTAATTTAATATAAAAGATGTTTTAGCATATATCAATGGGAGTACTTTATGAATTCTTTCATTAGGAGATAATTATAGACAGTAATGTATTTTGTTAAAGGCTGAAGCCGCCCCAGTAGAGCACAAAGATTGCTTTGACCAAATTATGCCACTGATTTCATTACATTCATTCGCGGAGTACATCTATGACCAAGTAAAATTACTTAATTTTAATGTGATTGGGTTTAATAACCCAATTAAGGGGGACAAAATCTTAATGGTATCCAAGATACCTTTTATTAATGCGTATAATCCCTGGGCATCTGCAGTTTGATCTTTGACAGGCAGGGTGGAATGGGTGGAGAAGAGTGTCAGGAGTGATTTGTGACAGACGGGTACCAGTAAGACTTAGCAGCACATTAGGAAATCCATTTAACAAAGGAAACATTCTAACAGTTACAGAAAAGATGGTTTAAACTGTTAACTAGTTCTGAATACCCAGAAGGGTAAAAGAAAGGTTGTAGGAATTTTTGCAGGGGATCCTGTTGATTTTCAAATATTAGATCAAACTGCAGATACCCAGGGATTATACGCATTAATAAAAGGCTTTAGGAATGGGGTGTCTAATCACTGTGGCTTCTGTTTACCAACCACCACAATCCGGTTTTGAGATGTGTAGAAAAAGTATGACAGAGCTACTTAGTTTTGCAGAAGGGCTGGTATTATTCACTGGGGACTGGAATATAATAATGGACAGATGTAATGTCGGCTCAGAACCAAGGCAAAATTGATTGTCAAAAAAACAGTAAACCTATTAAGAATTGTAATCAACTGATAGGCATAGTGGATATGGATAGGATAGGTTGGACTGAAGGTGATTTATGCTATACATTTTTTTTTTTTGCTAAATATGGCAAATGGTCCAGGAGAAATAAAATATTTATATTATCAGAGCAATTTTTGCACTTAAATCTTTAGTCTGTTACTCTCTTCTGTTACGTTATATATCTTCTGTTATATGTTATATTATATATGTATGCCGTTGCCTTGACCACACGTAGTCTTAGTCTCTCCTACTGTATAACCTGTTGCATCTCCTAACTTTCTTTCTCTTTTAGTAACTTCTGCTTAAACTAACCTCCTAAACTCTCAGCTCTACTATAGCCCCCTCCTTTCTCTCCCCCTTCCCATTCTCCACACTATTTATCTTTCCCCCCACTTCCTATTAATGTCTGTACATTTTCCTTCTTTTTAACAATGATAATCTTTTTTTGTTTTTACTCTTATATGCTGTAAATATAGGCCATTGCTATCAGTGCAACCCTTAATGTTCATAATTTTTTCTTTTGTTTTTCTGTTTATAATTTAATTTCGTATTTGCTAGACAGAGGGAAAGAGCTGGGAAAGATGTGCAGCAAGTAAGGGTGATAAAGGATAGTGAGAGAAAGGTACTCACAAGAGAGGAGAGTGTGTTGAGTAGATGAAAAGAGTATTTTGAGAGGCTGATGAATGAAGAGAAAGAGAGAGAGAGAAGGCTGGATGATGTGGGGATAGTGAATCAGGAAGTGAAACAGATTAGCAAGGAGGAAGTAAGGACAGCTATGAAGAGGATGAAGAATGGAAAGGCTGTTGGCCCAAATGACATACCAATGGAAGCATGGAGGTGCTTAGGAGAAATGGCAGTGGAATTTTTGACTAGATTGTTTAATGAAATTTTGGAAAGTCAGACGATGCCTGAAGAGTGGAGAAAAAGTTTTTTGGTACCTATCTTTAAGAATAAGGGTGATGTGCAGAGCTGCAGTAACTACAGAGGGATAAAATTGATCAGTCACAGCTTGAAGTTATGGGAAAGAATAGTAGAAGCTAGGTTAAGAAGGGAGGTGATGATTAGTGATCAGCAGTATGGTTTCATGCCAGGAAAGAGCACTACAGATGCGATGTTTGCTCTGAGAGTGTTACTGGAGAAATACAGAGAAGGTCAGAAGGAGATGCATTGTGTCTTTGTAGACTTGGAGAAAGCATATGACAGGGTGCCTAGAGAAGAGTTGTGGTATTGCATGAGGAAGTCGGGAGTGGCAGAGAAGTATGTAAGAGTGGTACAGGATATGTACGAGGGTAGTGTGACAGTCGTGAGGACTGCAGTGGAAGTGACAGATCCATTTAAGGTGGAGGTGGGATTACATCAAGGATCAGCTCTGAGTCCTTTCTTATTTGCAGTGGTGATGGACAGGTTGACAGATGAGATCAGACAGGAGGCCTCGTGGACTATGATGTTTGCAGATGACATTGTGATCTGTAGTGAGAGTAGGAATCAGGTTGAGGAGACTCTGGAGAAGTGGAGATATGCTCTAGAGAGCAGAGGAATGAAGGTCAGCAGGGCTAAGACAGAATATATGTGTGTAAATGAGAGGGAGGGTAGAGGAATGGTGAGGATGCAGGGAGTAGAGTTAGTAAAGGTGGACGAGTTTAAGTACTTGGGATCAACAGTTCAGAGTAATGGTGAATGTGGAAGAGAGGTGAAGAAGAGAGTACAGGCAGGGTGGAATGGGTGGAGAAGAGTGTCAGGAGTGATTTGTGACAGACGGGTACCAGTAAGAGTGAAAGGGAAGGTCTACAAGAGTGTAGTGAGACCAGCTATGTTATATGGGTAGGAGACAGTGGCATTGACAAAAAGGCAGGAGTCAGAGCTGGATGTGGCAGAGTTAAAGATGTTAAGATTTGCACTCGGTGTGACTAGGATGGATAGGATTAGGAATCAGTATATTAGAGGGTCAGCTCATGTTGGACAGTTTGGAGACAAAGCAAGAGAGATGAGATTGCATTGGTTTGGACATGTGCTGAGGAGTGATGATGGGTATATTGGGAAAAAGATGCTAAGGATGGAGATGCCAGGTAAGAGGAAAAGAGGAAGGCCTAAGATAAGGTTTATGGATGTGGTGAGAGAGGACATGCAGGCGGTTGGTGTGACAGAGCAAGATGCAGAGGATAGGAAGAAATGGAAAGAGATGATCCGCTGTGGCGACCCCTAACGGGAAAAGCCGAAAGATGATGACGATGAATTTAATTTCATATTTGCATTATTATTTTTAATAGTTTATGCCTGGTGTGTTTATTTGCTGAGTCTCTTTCCCCTTTGGTCTCTACTGAAAATGGGTTGCTTACTATCAATGCAATGCAAATAGTTAATAACCTTTTCTTTTTTACAATTATTTTGTATTGTGATTATTTAATATTTGTATATTGTCACTTTATCTTTACTTATGTCTGCTGGGGCTTTTCCCCTTGGGTCTCCACTGAAAATGGGATTGTTTGCAAACTCAGTTGGACTAACCCGGTTAACAAATGTGAAATAAATAAAAATATGTTAATTTCCCATTAATAGCCAGATATAAAATAAAACATACATACTCAGGTGATAAATCGTAGAGGTTCCTTCCCTTCCTTTATGTTATATGATGTTAAATTTGTTCCACTAAAAAAAAAAACTTTAAATATCTACAGATAACCAAGAGATGAGTTTTATGGACTAGGATCATTCCAAGGCACTTTTTTGAAAAGAGAATATCATCTTATACTAGGAAAAAAGGCTTGAATGGATTAATCTCTATACAGAGAGCTTAAATCAGACAAGGAAACTTCAGCTGCCAGGGCACTATTCAAAATGACTTGCTCAGTGCTACTATGAGGGAGATTCAAAATTATCCAGACTCTGAATTGGCATTTCAAAGGGCAGGCTTGTACATGGTTTAATCTTCAAAAGACACCAAATATTTAGCAGCATACCTTAGGCAACAAAATGTTGAGATAATGGTGTCTCAAATACAATTAGAGGATACTTGGGCAATAGCAAGAAATCCATTGGAGGTTATTAGCACATACAGGGAGCATTATGCTATCTTCTATGTTTCAGATGGCAGAAACATGGTATCTGAGTAACCACATAGGTACTTTCTTAGAGGGCACTCACTAAGAAGAATTACTAAGCAACAGGTAGAAGACCTATGCCATCCAATATTATAGAAAGAGGTTGTTTTATTAATAACCTTTCAGAAGTCTGGTAAGTTACCACAGACTGATGGAATCCTTATAGAAGCTTGGAAGCTACTGAGGAAAGAAATAAGTGCCATATTACACAAATTAATGAGTAATACATTAGAAAGGAGATGGCCAACAGAATCCTGCGAGAGAGCCCCTATTGTGGCTATTCTGAAGCAGGGCAAGGATCCTCTTCTCTACTCCTCTTAAAGGTCAGTATTTCTTTTATAAGTTCATAGGTGTTTACCAGGCTAATGACCACAAGGGCCTTTTTAAGCCTGGCCATGCATCCCAAATCTCTGACAAGTTCTGATACCCTTGATAAGTGTAAGCATGGGCCTTGGAGATTAACCATTTACAGGTTACCTGTGTCCATTAGAGACATAGGTGCCAAACCAGGGATGAATTTTCTGTTCCCCATCCAATTGTCCAAGTTGCACTTGAACTGGATTAGGGAGGAACTCTGCTTCACGTAGATGGGGAGCCTATTCCTTAGATGAGGTAGTCTCTGGGATATATACCTATTGCTCCAGCAGGTCCTATTTATATCACAGGTAAGGTTTAAGTCTTTAGAATGGGAAATTCTGGTGCTGTTGGTTTTGTGGATATGCAGGAGGCCCATCAGAGTGGGGTCTGACAATGCCAGGCATACATCTCCCCTCAAAAGCCTGTAGGAGACAGAATACAGGGGTAGGGCCTTGAGGCAGTCTGAATAGGACATATTATTTATGCCCTGTATTGTTTTAGTGAGGAACCTCTGTGGACATTCCAGTTGTTGGATATGCCTGGTTAGGTACATACCAAAGCAGGCATTGGACTCAATGATATGTCTGATGAATGCCGAATACAGTGAAACAATGACTTCCTTGGACTTAGATGCCATACCATTGTCTATAAGTTACGCAACATAGAATGATCATCACATATCTACAGTGGTGAGGAAATCAAAGGCTAGATTACTGTGTGTGTCCATAAGTCCCTGACTACTGGGTCAACTCTAAGGGGTGTGTTGTCAATATGATAGTTACCAGGGATGGATGACTTCCCAAAGGATACCATTATGCATTTCTTGGCATTTAGTTTTAGTCCATGATTCTGACACCAGATATTTGTCTGTGTCAGCCCCTCCTGGAGAATATTTGTGTCAGTGTGAGATTCAATGACAGCTCCTAATTTGCAATCATCTGCAAATTTAGTCAGCCAGAGACCACTGACATTGGCCTTGACTTCTGAGAAGTAAATGCCAAAAAGGAGCGGTCCAAGGACTGATCCCTGAGGGACTCCACTTGTGACTGGCCTCTTTGTAGAGGTGGACTCCCCGATTCTAAATTCCTGGGTCCTGTCTGTGAGCCAGTTGGCTATCCACTGGGTGACATACAGGTTTGTATCTAACCTCCTGAGTTTGTCAACAATGCCCAAGTGGGCTATTGTGTCAAATGCCTTGGCCAGGTCAAGGTAGGCAGTGTAAACAATTTTACTCTCATCCATTGCTTTGGTGACCTTCTCTAAGAAGTCCGTAGGCACGATCTGCCCTTGATGAAACCAAACTGGGTTGGGTCCAGTGTATGGAGGTTTACTATATCTCTATTGATCATCTCCACAATAAATTTTAGGTTAGGTTCCACTATTTAAACCATGACCATAATTTTAAAGGTTATTGTTAGTAAAAAGTACAGAAAAATTCTTCCAGATCATATATATTCTGACCAGTGTGGTTTTATGACTGGCAGAAGGACCTTTGATAATACAATTAGAACTAAACTAATTTCATATCAAGCTGAGTATGCAAGTATTTTTCTGCTTTTGAATAGCCCAGATGTTGGAAATGCTTTTGACAGAGTTAGGTGATATTATTTATGTACTAATAAGAATCTGTTTCTCAATGAGTTTTGCAAGTGTAATGCTATATATGAATGATGGAGTCTCAGCACAAGTTAAAATATTAGCAAGATTATCTCAAACTTCCCCCTGATTTTTGCAATGTCTCTCAAACCTTTAGCAGAAAAGATCAGGTCATCTGAAATGCCAGGATGGATATGGAATAACACAGACTTACAGCTGTCTTCATTTGCTGAAGTTGTTGATAACTATTTTGATTATATTGTGTAACTTCTCAGACTATAAAATCAATTTATGAAAGACTAGCACACTAACCATAAACTCTTATTCGCTTTTATGGCAACTCCATTTCCTTCAGAAAAATTAAAGTGCCTAGGAGTATGGGTTGCACAAAAAGATCAACAATCTGATGACCTAAATGTATCAGAACTAACATACATAAAATTTATATTCATAGATGGTATAATTTAATGATGGACAGCAACCAGAAAGTACAAGCTTTGCAGTTTATTATACCTCATTTACTATACACTACTTAAGCACACTAGGCACATAAAATATTATACATAAACTCAACCACAACATCTATGCATTTATCTAGGAGACCATAAGCCAAGGGTAGTATGATGGAAACATATCTTACACAAAGATGAAGGAGTTAGATGTGCCAGACGTTTTAAGATATTGGTATGCAGTTCACTTTTCTGAATTTTTTAGATTGCAGTTGTTTAGGCTGTAGAAGATCATACGAATATTGATTGGTCTGGTTGTTTGCTTTTTGGTATGTGAGATTAGGAAACACAGCATATGATATTAAAAATCACTCCATTTTCGTCAGTGGAGGAGGAAGCAGAGAACTATACAACACTGGTATCAATTAATAGACAGTGGGAAAGTAATGGACTGGCCTACTGCTAAAGAAGCAGTTGAATTCTTACCAGATTTGCAGTTATTATACTTGTTCCTGCAGCAAAAAGATTATGAAAATGAGATGGAGAAAGCGAAAATGAATTACACTTTAATTTTATTTATTAACAGCGGTAAAACGAAAGGCTTTATAAGAGAAAGCTTTGATTACAAAAACATTTAGGGCCATAAACCTATTTTATAAACCAGTGAAAGATAAAGTGTGTCATGGCTGGGACAGACTGCTAGGGAAGAAAATTACATAAGTTATGTAGAAGGCAGTGCTGAAGTATCTAAAAAACTCTACAAAATTGAGGAGATTCAGGATTTTTGCATGGAAATGCTTATTTAAATGTTTTTATACAACAGAGAAATTAGATAGGATTTATGGAGTCACTAATATCCAATGCTGGAGATGTGACACAGGCCGGGTAGGGGACTGGTGTCATATATTTTGGCAATGTAATGCATTATGAACCATTAGAAGTGATTTCCAAGCAATGATAAATGATCATCTAGGTACCCACATAATATTAAATGATGAAACATATTTCTTGGTTCTTTAAGAGATACAAGCTGCCTCAGAATTGATAGGTAAGTGTTTTCACTGGTGACTTTGGCTACGGCAAAGTTGATAATGAAAAAATAGAAAACCTGACATCTTCTAATCTCTGGTAAGGTAATTCACCTTTTGACAGCAATGATGAATGGAAAAGAGAAAACAATAAATAAAACCCAGAGATTCATTAAGAAATAGGCTCCCATTTTGCAATAGCTACAAAAGTTCTGGGTTTATAACTACTGTTTGACTTCACTGAGTTTTGGAGTTTCTACATTTAAGGTATGCACATACTTCTTGAATTTAGTCTTATTATATTACAGTTTGTTGTATTTTACATTTTGTTTTACTGCAAACTTTTTTTTTGGAGTCATAAATGTTGTTGGCTAGGGTCAGTTAGGAAACATCCCCTTTGCATTCATCGATTAAGTAGCAATTAGATGTAGCTAATTAGTGGGAGGAGCTGAGAAACAAGTTTTCTTATTTAAGATATTCATCTACATTCCTATCCAAAAACTGCGGTGGTGGTGCTGCGGTAGCGCTGTCACCTCACAGTAAGACATTGTCACATTTGATTCTCAGCTAGAGCGTCTTCTGTGAGAGACATGCATGAATGGGCGTACCTTCGTTGAAGGTTGTGCATCAGGCTGGCAACTCAGCATGTAAAAAGCTACTGCCAATCATTAGAGTTCCACTGTGGCGACCCCTAACCGGGAAAAACAGAAAGACACAACAACAACAACCCACATTCCTATCCAGCTGCAAGAGCTCTCAGTTTACAACTGTTGTTTGACTGCATTGATTTCTGGATTCTTCCTATGTACCTGCCCAGTTCTTGTTGTGCTTTTAAACTTGGTAACCTTCTAACTGCCTGCCCTTGCTACAAATCAAACTTTAGAAGCCTCTCTCACTGCTAATTCTACTGGCACTGACAGGCACTCCAATTAGACTCTTATTTTGAGTTATCCATTGTTTCATATTATCTCATTCATTTAGTACACAGTGCAATATTCAGTGTTAATCTGAGTTGTGCAATGTTCTTTTCTGCATGTTTTTTTTTCATTGTTTTAACAAAAGGTCAACTGTTTGATTTTTAAATTGGTCTGCGACCTTAGCCTTGTAGTATCCCTCACAATAGTGGTACAATTGCGAGCTGCTGGAGGATCTGAAACTCATTTATCATTTCTACTGTATTTAATGGTTTGCATTTTACTTGGTCTAGGGCCTGAGTCTTGTAGTATTACTCACAATATTGACATAATTGTGAATTACTGCAGGGTCTGAGCGTTATATGTACACGCTTATACTGATTTTTTTAATAATAACTCTTACTTATATCTTCTTTAAAATTCAAAGATATCTCTGGTTATAGTAACAGTGTTTTGTCCAGTAACAGGCTTCACAATTCCATTACATATTTTACCACTGGCATAGGGCTTCTGGCTTAGTTAAATCCTACTGGTGGGCATTCTCTCCACTACAACAAACAACACAGCTAGCTTTAGGTATCTGCAATACCCATGGCTGCAGGAGGAGGACTTAAACATCTTTGACTGTGTGGGATCTAAAAAGCGGCTGCTGGATGGGAAAAAATTAGAGAAAATGTATTAATTTTCTGATTACTCTCTTTGAACAGGGCTGTGATATGATCCTTTTACAATAAAGCTGACAATGAACATGAGCAAGGTAAGTGCTAAAGATCAGCAGCTGAGACTGACTAATCTCAATGCATACCTTGGATTTTTAGAAGAGCTGATGCTTCCAATCTTCAAGGATGGTTTTCTCTTTCAAGGAGCTTTATAAATAGGGTCTATAGTATATCTTCGAAGAGTCAGTTCAGCAAATGGCATTTTACATAAAAATGCCAATCAGCGAATTGTTCATAGTGAGATCGCAGTACACTGAAGATCAGAAAATTTGTCCTTTCCTCACTGTAGTGCGATCTCGAGCCCCCCACAACAGCGAGTACGCTGAACGGCATTTCAATGTAAAATGCCATTCACTGAACTGACTCTTCGAAGATATAATATAGACCCTTATAAATACTGGCAGAACACCAGATACTATAACTCTCAATGTCTTGCTCAAGAGTTCTGGACAAAGCCAAAAATAATAGCAGAATAAAGACTCAAAATCAGGAACATGTTTTAAATATTACTCTAATTCACCTAAAAAATAAAAAAAATAATAGAATAACACATTCTGCACCAAAATGCATTTTTGGACAATAAGAAGTATAAAATTCTGATCTCTGAATTTATTGACTGTCTGTATTCCTAAATGATTTATTAGTAAAGCAAACTTTTTATGAGGGACAGAGTAAAATTATGGGGCAAAATCAGGGATGGTCTGTGAAATCAGGGACAGTAACAGGTATGCATTATTCCTCATCGAGGTAAATAAAACTGACTTACCCCTGCTGCTCTTTGACTGCTAAACAATAGTCACTGATCTGGTGAGGCAGTATTCGTGTTGCACAGTGTATTACTATTTGCTGAAATAAGTGCAAAACTAGTATTGCTATGGTGTATGCTTGTTTGTTTATATAAAAAAAATCACTGATTTTATCTGTGCACACATCCAGTAATGCCAGAACACATATATTTCTCCTCAGGTTATCAGTAAAAATGTAATCTTATAGGAGCCTTGTGGCCCCCACTCCCTAGACTGTATAAATGGATTTTGACTTGGACTTAGTAGTAGCTTCAGCTCCTAACCACAACCATTCTAAAACCATCTTAGATGTCTGTGTATGCTGAAGGTTTCTGTAGGTTTTTTGAGGGGGGGCTGGGGATTGTGTGGTCATTATTCTTTCATTTTCATTACAGTCAAACCTTAGAAATGTGCACAAGATATCATTAAAGCTTGTGTTTGTGCTGTGGACACTATGGTTAGTGTTTCTTTTACTTTCCTCACAGACCTTAGAGATGTACAAATAAGTCTGCTATAGCTTCAGAGGTGTACAAAGAAGTCTGCTATAGCTTCTGTAGGGGCTGTATACTGTCTAGTAGCAACAAAGTGGAATGTCTCACTATAATAATATTTTAAACTTTCCTGACAACCACACATCAGGCAGTTATACAGGTGACTGCCTTAGGGAATTAGGGGTGAGGTGGCATGCAATGTATGTATGACAGCAGTCAGCTGAAATATGTGACTGGCCATTTCAGTCTCTGCTTTCATCTCAATCTAACACCAGAGTGATGCACAGGCAGTGACTGTCTTTTTTGGGGGGTTAACCCCCAGAGGATCTGTGTATCCTCAAAACTATTGGCCTGTTTATTGTGAGTTATTTTGCCAACTTTGAACATTAAGCCTTGAGCATGACCTGTGTCTTCCTTGGAAGAAAAAATAAGACAAACTCTTTTCTTACACGTGCTTTCTCTTAAGGCCACCATTACAGCATCACTGAGTATCTATAACCCTATGGCTTCTGGGGTCCCAGCTTAATTGAGTAATTTTCTACATGGTTATTATTGTGCTGTCTTGGTCAGAAAAGGTGTATTGAAAGCATGCAGGGGGAACTAAAGTTGAACAGCAACACAGAATTTTTTTCCTTAATCATTATTTCTATTCAAGCCATCACTGGATAAAAAAAGTTGTGTACAAAAAGGACTTTAAAAAAATGTACTTCAGAGCATATATAAATTTATGGTTTCTTAAAAAAGTGAAAGAATTAAGGCAAAATTTGAGAAAAGGAAGAAAAAAAGTAATGTGCACAGTGTGGGGAGCCCAAGATTGGGCAAAACAAAGGAGAGCACCTGAGGATACGTGCATGTCTGTGTGTGTGTGAGGGTATGTATGTAGACACACGCACACACGCATGCGCACACACACTACCCCTACTACAGATCAGATGCATAAACTCACTAACTCACATAAGGCAAATTACCACACAACCCAATATATTGGTCATTCTAGACACTATTGCGAAACACAGAGATGTCCCACACCAGATTGAGCAAGAAGACAGTCACGGTCAGTTACCTAACAAGGCAAGGATCCACCACATCACACATGCACTCAGGACTCTGGATCATAAATACTAGTATGACTCTGTCATAGTCCATGGTGGTGTTAATGACCTGAGATGTGCCTTTCTGGACTATATGAAGACAGACATGAAACAGCTTTCAGATTATGTGCTGCAAGCAGGTATAAGCCTAGAACTGAGCAGCATTCTACCTTCTTCAATGATGATAACATAATACAAACGGAAGATAATGGTGTCGTTCAAAGGGGATCCAATATTTTTCAGCTTGGGAGGACATGATTGACAGACCATGCTGTTTTACTAGGGTTGGGCTGCACCTGTCCCCACTGGACTTTTGAATATTGGCCAAAACATTACCCCCCTCCCATAGTGCCTTTTTTAGGCAATGTCAAACTGATAAAACTTATGGCATAGTAAATTGTACTCAAAATAAACTAAAGGTGTTACAGCACAATGCTAGGAGTCAAAACAATAAGCTCCATTTCTTGGAAGCATTCTTCATCCTTGAGAGTGCTGACATTTGCACAGTTACTGAGCTATGGTTTAAAGCTGTGGAAGGCAGCTCCGCAGTGCAAGGCTATAGTGCCTTCCACACATTTAGACCAGGTACTACACAAGAAGGGACAAGAGGTGGGGGTGTATCGATCTACATAAAAAATAAGCACATCACAAGATTGGACAAACAGCATGACATGCTTAAGTGACTCCATGTCCAGCTAACTTTAGACATATCACAAATCATATTCTTGCTAGCTATGGGTCTCTGTCTATGACTCAGGATAACCATACCATGTACTTGTATTTACTGGTGTCACTAACCATTCAGCTCAACCCCATATCCATGGTGATTTGTACTATCCTACTATAAACTGCAATACATAAACAACAACTAACATGCAGGCTCAAAGATTCCTGGAGTTTGTCAATGCAAACACCCTGAACAGCTAGTCTGCATACCTAATTAGGGTGCATATATCCCAGATCTGGTACTCACAAAAAAGAAATGAAGAAATGTTGCCCCCCCCCCTGTGAAATATCCTCACTAGTCAGATCAGACCACAAAGCTGTTACCCTTGAAATAAATATAAAGACTAAACTCCGAACCGCAGAACCTTTAAGAACTTTTCCAAGGTTAACTACCTCCTATTAAGCAATGGCATAGCTAAATTCCAAGCCCCCCAAAAACTCGTGGAACATGGTGACCTACACAGAAGTGTTTACGGAAACCCTATACAAGCAAGCATGTAAATAAATGCACAGAAACAGCATTAGCAAACTGAAATAAACTTAGGACAATCTCCAAAACAAGCCCCCTTCATGGGCCCCTAATATAAATATGTTGTAGAACAAAGAAAAGAAAATCTTGTCAAAAAATAGGAAGAGCTATGCCCAGCAAGCAAAAAAACTCCTACAAGAGTCTCAGCAAGAAACTCAGGGGACCAATCCAGTCCACCAAAGCTAGCTTCAAGACTAAAATAGCCTCACAAGCTAAGGATAGCTATAAGGCATTTTCAGATATATCCACAATCTTAATGGGAACACCCAACAGTCTGCTGAACTAATAATCAATGGAACTCCCTATACCAAAGCAGAGAGTATAGCAAATTTGCTGGCTGATAAATTTAGCCCCAATTTTACCCCCCCCCATCACCCCCAGTTATGCCTCAGGAAATACCCTCTACCATTTCTCCTCCAGCTATCAATAAAGAACAGGTCCTCACTGCAATCTTGAAAGCTAAACACACTGCATTGCTAGATTCTAATACCATCCCAGGATGCCTCCTAAATAGCTTGAGACATGACATGTCAGGCCCATTAGAACCTCTATTCAACCACAGCCTCCACACAGGCTTTGTCCCTAAGGAATGGAGGGCTGCAGTGGCCCTCACTCTACACAAAGGTTAGACCATCAACAGACCCAGGAAAATACAGACCCATAAGTCCTATATGCAAGGTCATGGAAAAAATTATCATGGACCTGATAAACAAACACAAAGGGAATATTTAAACAATGGATCCATCCCAGTTTGGTGTTGCCAAGGATAGGTAATACCTACTAAACCTGGTGGACTTCTTCTAGATGGTCACTAGAGCCATAGACTAGGGCAAAACAGTGCATACTGCCTACCTTGATCTAGCAAAGGCATTTGATGCAATACTTTACTCGGGTATTACAGACAAACTCACAAATTTAGGCACAAGTTCTTATGCCACCTAATGGATAGCCAGACAGATCATAGTTAGGACAGATGAAATTAGGGATGGGGGATCTACCTTCACCAAGAGGATTGATACTATTGGTATCCCACAGAGCTCAGTACTGGCACCTCTCTTATTTAGAATATACTTCTCTGAAGTCAAGGCAAATGTAGAGGGCCTTTGGCAGTCCAAACTTGCTAATGACTGCAAGCTGGGTGCAATGACTGAATCCCCAAAGATACAGATATTCTCCAGGAGGGACTGACACAATCAAATAAATGGTACCAGTACCATGTCCTAAAACCCAATGCAAAAAAATGCATAATTATACTCTTTGGGAAGATAACCACCCCTGCAAATTACAGCATTAATAACACTCTCCTAAAGGGAACTGGGAACTCATGGTGGTGAGAAAATCCTTCTATGTCCACAACTTATAAGTAAGGGCATGGCATCAGGATTTATGGAGATTATAGTCCCTCTAGACTTAGCCCACATTAGACCAATAACAGTACAATGCATCCTTTGGCATGTACCTAAAGAGGCAATAGCTTAAGTGGCCACATAGGTATCTCACTACCTCATTAAAAGAATACAAGTTACAAATAGCATGTTCTGTGCAATATATGAAAGAAAATGTATAAATATCATATAATTACATCTGCAACAATCAAAAATGTCATCACTTAAAAAGGAAACTAATCCTTGCTTCACAAATGTGTACACTGTCACAGGATTAATGCTTTACGGAGATTACTTATTTGGACTCTGACTTGCTAAATCATACCTGCCCTATACCTCTCAACTGTACAGATTTTCACAGAATGTCCACCTTTCTGGCAAATAGCGGAGGATTGAAGTAATTAAATAATGACAAATATTTGAGATTAAGACTCCACATCCTTCAGAAAATTCATGTGAATGCAAAACTGATTATTCTATCAACTTTCTAAGTTTATAAGTGCAATATTTAAAATATGTCCTTATTTGCCCCCCCCCCCCCCATCATTTTAGCTTTTCCAGATTTTTTACTCTTAGAGGTTGAAAAGTATGAGTCCTACCCCATTTGACATGTAAGTGTCTTCCAAGAAGCCTATTTCATATTTATATAAGCAGAGACAGGCTCGATTAAGAGATGTTCTGAAATTCAGCTACTGCAAGGGCATGCAAATGGGAAAGATCACAACTTCTGACTAAATAAATAGACTCTGAAGGCCAGATAGTAAGGGCACAGTTTATTATTTTAGCAGTTACTGAATAGCAAGTTGATAGCTAGTGTTTTCTGAATACTACCTGTCAGTTCACTTCCTTGTGCAAATTCTGTACTGTTGTATAAACAGTTATAAAAGGAAATACTTTGACTTATGTATTCCAGGTAAAAATGTTATTCATTTTTAAATGTTTGTGGCTCAAGGCTTATTTTATTAGCTTAAGGGTTAATTGGACTTTACAAGTGTCCTTTAAAATGTGAGGTATCACACCTTTGAAGGGTGACTACTCAGAGTTTATTGCTAACATTTAAATATTTAAAAGATAGTTTAATTGAAGGATAAACAAGGTTATCATCAGCAGCCGTAGAATCAATCCTATTTTCTACATGTGGTTGAAGTTTCACATCAGCTGTCACTCTGTCTTGATTTTGGGTTATTCTCCTACCTTCCTTGACAGTTACACCAGATTGTTGCATGTTCTCGCTCACTCAATACATCTATTTTTTCACTGGGTGCCCTTGTTTCATTTTGCCTTCTTTCGGTCTCTCCCAAATCTTTTTCACTAGATTGTCTTCTGCTTTCCTGCACGTGCCCAAACCACTAAATTTGTTTCTATTTGACTAGCTCTGCAATTGGAGCTACTTTGTTTTCTGCCCCGATGTCCTCATTTATTCCTCTATACCACAGTATCTGTCCTACCACCCACCTCAAGAACTTCATCTACATCACCTTTAACTTCCTCAACTGCTCTGCCTTCACTGCCCAAGTCTCTATACTGGTCACACTGCCATTTTGCACACCTTACTTTTCAGTTTCTGTGTCATTCTTCTGTCACACATTACCCCTGACACTCTGTGCCATTTGGCTGCAGCCCTCGGATTTTAGCTGACCTCCTCATTCAGACTTCTGTCCTCTCAACCACCCCTCCCAGATACTTGAAGCTGTTAACCTGTTCCACTGTTTTCCTTTCTGTCTCAGTTTCAGTTTATTCTGATTTCTCCCATTTACTGCCATGATAACAGTCTTACTGTACTCAGTTTCATCCTGTAGCCATCAGTTTTACATTCCTCTGTCAGTTGCAGAAGTTCTTGTTTAGACTCAGCTTGTAATGCCACATCATCTGCATACCTCAGCTTTCTCAATTTGTCCCCTCTGCCCTGTCTATGTAGTTCATCACCAGTATGAACAGCTGTGGACTCAGAGCTGAACCATCATGGATAATGTCCTCACTGGGAGCCCCTCTCTGAGTCAAAACTCTGTCTCTACTTGTGTCATTGGGTCCTTGTACATGTAAGGAATAACACTAATTCTACCAATGTTTCCAGGACTTTGAACCATCACAACTGCTCAAATCAGTGTTCTTGGGATCTTATTAAGTTTCCTCCAAGTCTAGAAATACCCAGCTGGACTCTCTCCTCATCTCCAAGCTGTGTGGCCTTGTTTGGTTAGTTTTGACTAATTGGTGGCAGTAATATTGTTAAGTATGGGAGGAGAGTGTTATACTGCGGTGGTGGTGCTGCAGTAGCGTTGTTGCCTCACAGTTAGACATTGTCCATTCGATTCTCAGTTAGAGCGTCTTCTGTGTGGCAACATGCATGAATGGGCTTTCCTTCATTGAAGGTTGTGCGTTGGGGCTATGCCTCAGCAGTTGTGTTGTCTGTTAGAATCAACACCTGCCCTGGAAGAAGTAAATCCTTGAAAGCCAGTAATGCAAACTGGACTGCTAACATCTCCTTCATGTTGATATGTAGATGCTGCAGTCTGGCAGGCCACTTGTCTTGTATCCACTTTCCATTCAGATGAGCTCCCCAAGCTGTGTCTGAGGCATCTGTCGTTAGAATCTGACTCGCCTCTGGCCGGGTCACAGAGAGTCCCTTGTTTAGGTGACATTCCTGAGCCCACCACAAAAATTCCTTTTGAATGCAAGGTATTATTTGAATGACAGTGTCCAAATCCTGGCAGTGCTGTGTCCATACATTGTTGAGATACCATTGTAGCTTCCTCATATGCAGTTTGGCATTGGGAAGTACCAAAATACAAGATGCCATGAACCCTAAGGCTTGAAGGACTGTCCTTGCAGTCAGCCCGGACTGATGAGATAGTTGATGGAAGTAAAGAAAGATTCTTTTGTTTGTCCGGGGTTAAAAAGGCCATCTGGGTTGCTGTATTCAGTCTCACACCCAGAAAGCACATGTCTTGAGAGGGTACTAGACTGGACTTTATTTCGTTCACAGAATACCCTAGGCATCTTAGCACTGCTATCACATATTCCAAATGCTGAAGAAGCACGTCCTTCCTTGAGCCAGAATCAGGCAATCGTCCAAATAAGGATAGATTTGTATTCCTTTTAGCCTGAAGAAAGCTATCACTGGAGCCAGAATCTTTGTGAATACTCTGGGCAGTAGATAAGCCAAAGGGCAATGCAGAGAACTGATAATGAGAATTCCCAGCTCGAAAACGCAGATACTTCCTGCAAATTAGTCTGATAGGAACATGAAGGTAAGCTTCCTTGAGATCCAAAGTTACCATCCAGTGATCTTTGCCCAGCAGAGGTAAAAGCTGTTGTAACGTCAACATTTTGAACTTGGGAATGTCCAGATAAGTGTTGAGGATAGACAGATCCAAAATTGGTCTCCACGTGTTCCCCTTTTTGGTACTAGGAACAGGCGAGAATAAAATCCTAGGCCCCTTTCTGGCACAGGAACCGGCTGAATGGCCCCTATTTGGAGCAACAGAGAAATTTGCTTGTGAGCCTCTTTCCTTTGTTGAGGAGGAATGTCTGGCATGCCTTTGAAAGGAGGCAAGGTATGGAAATAAAACCTGTAACCGTGGTGAATGATATCCAATACCCATCTGTCTTGGGTAATTAAACTCCAGTTTTCTTTGAAAAGTGCCAACCTTCCTCCCAAAGGTGCTGCCAGCCGAGAAGATTCTGGCAGCTGAAAAGGCAGGTCATTGTGTCTGTTTACGAAAGGACTGACCCCTGCCCTCACCAGAAGACTGAGCAGGTGAACTCCCTGTTCTAGGCCTAAAAGAACCTTGAGCTCTGCCTCTACCACGTCTAGACCTACCCCTAGACTGGGAATCATAAGCAGGATATGTTCACCTCTTGGTAGGCCAATTTCTACTAAACTTCGGAGGCTGAACCTGCAAAAAATCTTTAACAGTCTGCATAGACTTAGCCTTGTCTTCCATTTTCTTTAGAACTGCTTCCACAGGCGAACCAAACAACACATCAGATTGTAAGGGAGCATCTAAAATCCTTGTTTTCACATGCTCAGCTAAATTCTGATCCCTCAACCAGGCGTGCCTGTGAAGAACTGAACCAGTGGCAGCCACCCTCGAAGAGGCCTGCACAGCATCAAAACCACATTGCAAAGAATGCTTACCCACCTGTTCAGAAACATGAACTAAATCCTGCAACTCCTTACACTCAATACCTTCCGCCAAAGCATCTACCTTAGACTTTAATTGTGAAAGGAGATAATTTTGGTATTTCAACATGTGAAACTGGCAGTTCAAAGCTCTCATGGCCAAAGTGGAAGAAGTATACACTTTCTTTCCCCATCTATCCAAAGCCCTAGCCTCTTTATCTGGAGGAACAGGATTTTTAACAACAGAAGCCTTAACACCTTTAGGCCCCTGTGAAACAGTTTCTGGGTCTGCCCTAGGACTCTTAAAAAGATACTTATGAGCTTCAGGTACCCTATAATATCTATCCGGTTTAACTGGAGCAGGAGGCAAAGAGTCAGGGTTCAGAGAAGCCTCTGCAAAAACATTCTCTACCACATCTAGAACAGGAGGTATAGCTAAAGGCCTATGCTGGGGTAGAAACAAAAATTCCCTAAGCCTTTTCCTGGAATCAGAGAAATCCTGACCTTCCCATTTAAAATGCTCCCTCATGGAATGAAGAGTCTCTGAAAATGAAAAATCCTCAGGAGGAGAAGCAGAAGGAGTAAGGGGAATACTCCTGCAAGTCTTCAGCCGAAGACTCAGAAGCATCCGAACACTGCTCAAAACTCCCAAGCTCAGATTCCACCCTAGGCCTCTTATCAGGAGGGGGCATAGAACCTCTAATCATTGTAATCAAATCTTCTGCCATCTTAAGCATATGCTTCTTAGGTACAGACCCTGAAGAACTAGGGGTAACTCCTGAAACAAAACCTGGCCTGCCCCTGGGAGAAGCCTTGGAAACAGCAGGGAGGGCCTAACCACCTTAGGAAGGAGGGAAGAACAGCTACCTGAGAAGCCCTTCCGCCTGGCCTACCTCCTGAGAGGTCACATCTTGCAGTAATAAAGTCTCTCCTGGGATTCCAAATAAATTTCTGGCTGAACCCTGGCTCCACCGAGCCTCTAAAGAACCGGCGTCCGGGACGGACGGTTCTTCCAACCTAGGCTTTGCTGTTTTGTCCTTGCGCTTTTTGAAGCGGGCGCGGAGCATCCGGCGGCATTTTATAATTACACCGCTTCCCAAAACTAACCTGGCACAATCTAATCTTCTCTTTATAGTGCGTTTGTTAAATCTAGCACAAGAGCGACAGCCAACAACGCCGTGCTCAGGCCCTAAGCAAGGTATACACAAGGTATGGTAATCCCTATGAGGTATCTGTTTCCCACAAGAAATACAGTTATTCACTTTTTCTGACATCCGGTAAAATACTGAGGCAAGAAAAACCAAAATAATCTAACGGGTACTTAGCCAACTTGATTCGGTCTGAAACTCCGACTGAAAATCTCAGAACGCCAACCTGCACTTGCAAAACTGCTTCTGCATCGGACCATGCGGCAAAAAAGACTGAGGATATGACGTCGGTCATGCGCATTTGTACCCTGACGTCCTGACGTCAGACTAATGCGCCTTGACCGACGTCAGCCATATACTTTGGTATTCGGGCTGACTGGGACAGCGGACTACCCAAGTGTTAGGACTGCAGCAATGTGGTATGAAGAACATCCTCTATTCAACCACAGCCTCCACACAGGCTTTGTCCCTAAGGAATGGAGGGCTGCAGTGGCCCTCACTCTACACAAAGGTTAGACCATCAACAGACCCAGGAAAATACAGACCCATAAGTCCTATATGCAAGGTCATGGAAAAAATTATCATGGACCTGATAAACAAACACAAAGGGAATATTTAAACAATGGATCCATCCCAGTTTGGTGTTGCCAAGGATAGGTAATACCTACTAAACCTGGTGGACTTCTTCTAGATGGTCACTAGAGCCATAGACTAGGGCAAAACAGTGCATACTGCCTACCTTGATCTAGCAAAGGCATTTGATGCAATACTTTACTCGGGTATTACAGACAAACTCACAAATTTAGGCACAAGTTCTTATGCCACCTAATGGATAGCCAGACAGATCATAGTTAGGACAGATGAAATTAGGGATGGGGGATCTACCTTCACCAAGAGGATTGATACTATTGGTATCCCACAGAGCTCAGTACTGGCACCTCTCTTATTTAGAATATACTTCTCTGAAGTCAAGGCAAATGTAGAGGGCCTTTGGCAGTCCAAACTTGCTAATGACTGCAAGCTGGGTGAAATGACTGAATCCCCAAAGATACAGATATTCTCCAGGAGGGACTGACACAATCAAATAAATGGTACCAGTACCATGTCCTAAAACCCAATGCAAAAAAATGCATAATTATACTTATTGGGAAGATAACCACCCCTGCAAATTACAGCATTAATAACACTCTCCTAAAGGGAACTGGGAACTCATGGTGGTGAGAAAATCCTTCTATGTCCACAACTTATAAGTAAGGGCATGGCATCAGGATTTATGGAGATTATAGTCCCTCTAGACTTAGCCCACATTAGACCAATAACAGTACAATGCATCCTTTGGCATGTACCTAAAGAGGCAATAGCTTAAGTGGCCACATAGGTATCTCACTACCTCATTAAAAGAATACAAGTTACAAATAGCATGTTCTGTGCAATATATGAAAGAAAATGTATAAATATCATATAATTACATCTGCAACAATCAAAAATGTCATCACTTAAAAAGGAAACAAATGTGTACACTGTCACAGGATTAATGCTTTACGGAGATTACTTATTTGGACTCTGACTTGCTAAATCATACCTGCCCTATACCTCTCAACTGTACAGATTTTCACAGAATGTCCACCTTTCTGGCAAATAGCGGAGGATTGAAGTAATTAAATAAGGACAAATATTTGAGTTTAAGACTCCACATCCTTCAGAAAATTCATGTGAATGCAAAACTGATTATTCTATCAACTTTCTAAGTTTATAAGTGCAATATTTAAAATATGTCCTTATTTGCCCCCCCCCCCCCCCATCATTTTAGCTTTTCCAGATTTTTTACTCTTAGAGGTTGAAAAGTATGAGTCCTACCCCATTTGACATGTAAGTGTCTTCCAAGAAGCCTATTTCATATTTATATAAGTAGAGACAGGCTCGATTAAGAGATGTTCTGAAATTCAGCTACTGCAAGGGCATGCAAATGGGAAAGATCACAACTTCTGACTAAATAAATAGACTCTGAAGGCCAGATAGTAAGGGCACAGTTTATTATTTTAGCAGTTACTGAATAGCAAGTTGATAGCTAGTGTTTTCTGAATACTACCTGTCAGTTCACTTCCTTGTGCAAATTCTGTACTGTTGTATAAACAGTTATAAAAGGAAATACTTTGACTTATGTATTCCAGGTAAAAATGTTATTCATTTTTAAATGTTTGTGGCTCAAGGCTTATTTTATTAGCTTAAGGGTTAATTGGACTTTACAAGTGTCCTTTAAAATGTGAGGTATCACACCTTTGAAGGGTGACTACTCAGAGTTTATTGCTAACATTTAAATATTTAAAAGATAGTTTAATTAAAGGATAAACAAGGTTATCATCAGCAGCCGTAGAATCAATCCTATTTTCTACATGTGGTTGAAGTTTCACATCAGCTGTCACTCTGTCTTGACTTTGGGTTATTCTCCTACCTTCCTTGACAGTTACACCAGATTGTTGCATGTTCTCGCTCACTCAATACATCCATTTTTTCACTGGGTGCCCTTGTTTCATTTTGCCTTCTTTCGGTCTCTCCCAAATCTTTTTCACTAGATTGTCTTCTGCTTTCCTGCACGTGCCCAAACCACTAAATTTGTTTCTATTTGACTAGCTCTGCAATTGGAGCTACTTTGTTTTCTGCCCCGATGTCCTCATTTATTCCTCTATACCACAGTATCTGTCCTATCACCCACCTCAAGAACTTCATCTACATCACCTTTAACTTCCTCAACTGCTCTGCCTTCACTGCCCAAGTTTCTATACTGGTCACACTGCCATTTTGCACACCTTACTTTTCAGTTTCTGTGTCATTCTTCTGTCACACATTACCCCTGACACTCTGTGCCATTTGGCTGCAGCCCCTCGGATTTTAGCTTTGACCTCCTCATTCAGACTTCTGTCCTCTCAACCACCCCTCCCAGATACTTGAAGCTGTTAACCTGTTCCACTGTTTTCCTTTCTGTCTCAGTTTCAGTTTATTCTGATTTCTCCCATTTACTGCCATGATAACAGTCTTACTGTACTCAGTTTCATCCTGTAGCCATCAGTTTTACATTCCTCTGTCAGTTGCAGAAGTTCTTGTTTAGACTCAGCTTGTAATGCCACATCATCTGCATACCTCAGCTTTCTCAATTTGTCCCCTCTGCCCTGTCTATGTAGTTCATCACCAGTATGAACAGCTGTGGACTCAGAGCTGAACCATCATGGATAATGTCCTCACTGGGAGCCCCTCTCTGAGTCAAAACTCTGTCTCTACTTGTGTCATTGGGTCCTTGTACATAGCAAGGAATAACACTAATTCTACCAATGTTTCCAGGACTTTGAACCATCACAACTGCTCAAATCAGTGTTCTTGGGATCTTATTAAGTTTCCTCCAAGTCTAGAAATACCCAGCTGGACTCTCTCCTCATCTCCAAGCTGTGTGGCCTTGTTTGGTTAGTTTTGACTAATTGGTGGCAGTAATATTGTTAAGTATGGGAGGAGAGTGTTATACTGCGGTGGTGGTGCTGCAGTAGCGTTGTTGCCTCACAGTTAGACATTGTCCATTCGATTCTCAGTTAGAGCGTCTTCTGTGTGGCAACATGCATGAATGGGCTTTCCTTCATTGAAGGTTGTGCGTTAGGCCCGGCAAGCCAGCACGTAAAAATCTACTGCCAATCATTAGCGGACCGGGGTTCTGCTGTGGCGACCCCTAACCGGGAAAAGCCGAAAGATACAACACCACAACGTGGGAGGAGAGTGTTAGGAGTGGAGAGCTGTCATTTATCCCCTATTCTAGAAACTAACGTATAAGTGTATGAGCAAAATAATTGTGATCAAGCTTTAATTACTTCTAGTAAGATAACACTGGAAAACAGTAGACTCAGTATGAGGTGGGTAGAATCCTAAAAAGCAAATGATAATAACTCTGAACAGTAGTTTCACAAAGTAAAACTAATTTGGGTAGGGCAAGATTTGGCTATTACCCAAGGCAGCAGTACACATTTACCATAAACTCTCAATGCCAACTGTTTTGAGTTTCTTAAATGGCACCAATGATTAAATTCAAACTCCATATTACCAGTTCTGCTGCTATATTTTTCGATAGCAGTTCATAGGTAGGTACTAGGCTATCGGCCCAAGGGCCTACGTAAGCATAGCCAACAAGGTTCCCTGGCTTACACCACCCAAGAAAGTTATTTTCCTGTGCCACTGTCAAGCAGAGACACAGAAGTGATCCCCGGGGTGTATTTCCTATTTCCCATCCACTCATCAAGATTTTTCTTGGAGTGCTAATGAAGAACTTTGCTTGACATAGATGGGTAGCCTGTTCCAGAGTATGGGAAGTCTCTGGGATAGGAATCTATCCCTCCAGCATGTCCTGTTTATTGTGGTGACAAGGTTTAGGTCACTAGAGCGTGTAGCTCAGAGGGATTGGGATTTCTTTAGGTGTAGCATGTCCAACAGCTCTGGGTCTGACACAGCTTTATATGTTAGGCAGAGATCACCTCGGGGTAGGCAATATGCTACGGAGTAAAGCTGGAGTTTTTTGAGGCGGTCAGTGTAGGGCATTTGTTTGAGTCCAGTAATCCTCTTTGTGAGGTACTTTTGTGGCATTTCCAGCTGCTGCAGATGTCTTGTGAGGTACATTCCAAAAGGGGTGTTGTACTCTATAATGGGTCTAATGAGTGTCGAGTAGGGGGGAACGATGACCTCTTTTTTCCTGGATGAGAACCCTTTTATGATGAGGTGTGCCACATAAGGACTTCCTGACTACTGTGGCGATGTGACTATCAAAGGAGAGACTACTGTCCACCTGGGTCCCAAGGTCTCATATCACACATTCAGTGTTAAGTAGATTGCTGCCTATGTGGTAGCTCATGGGTACAGAGTTTTTACCAAAGGGGATGACACTGCACTTTTTGGCATTGAGCTTGAGGCCATGGCTCTGACACCAGGCATCTGTCTCAGAGAGGCCCTTCTGTAGGATGTTCACATCATTTGAGGACTTGACTATGGCTCCTAGTTTGCAGTCATCCGAGAACTTCGTTAGCCAGAGGCCTTCTGTATTAGCCTGTCCTTCAGAGAAGTAGATACCAAACAGGAGCGGTCCCAGGACGGAACCCTGTGGTACTCCACTTGTCACTGGTCTGAGGTTAGATTTGGAGTCTGCAACTTTTACAGTGTGGGTTCTGTGAGTAAGCCAGTTGGCAACCAATCTTTTGACATAGGGATTTATGCCTAGTTTATTGAGTTTAGCTATAATTCCAGAATGGGGGATGGTGTTGAAAGCCTTGGCAAGGTCAAGATAGGCTGTGTGAACCACCTTACCCTCATCTACGGCTTTGGTGACTGCCTCAAAGAAGTCGATCAGGTTCAGGAGGCATGATCTGCCTTTCACAAACCCGAACTGGGTGGGATCCAGAGTTTGGAGGTTACCAATGTCTTTGTTTATGAGTTCCATGATGATACGTTCCATGGCCTTGCAGACCAGGCTCGTCAGGCTAATAGGTCTATAGTTCCCAGGATCAGTGGTGGCTGCCCCTTTGTGGAGTGGGATAACTGTTGCTGTGCGCCATTCAGTGGGCACAAACCCTGATGCGAGGCTATTATTGAACATGGTGCTTTAGTGGGGAGCCAGTTCATTCTGAAGTTCGCGTAAAACGCAGCCTGGGATGCTGTGTTTTTGGCTTTAACGAGTGCAGCTTTCACCTGCGTAGTTGTGATTACAGGGACTCTGCATTCTTTCTGTATATATATGGGCCCTTTAGGGGGTGAGGGGGAGGTAAAGTTAACACTGAACCTATCTGCCAGGATGTTGGCAATATCAGTTGGTTCTTTAATTTTCATGCCTTTGCGCTGTAACTCAGAGCACATCTGGGTGTTGCCATTGAGATTCTTGACATAGCTATAGAATGCTTTGTGGTTGTCCTTGGAATTAGTGGCGATTTTATTTTCATAGCTAGCTTTGGAGGATCTTATAAGGGATCTCAGCTTCTTACTGAGGCTGACCAGGAAGCTCCTCCACTCATGGGATTTTACTCTCTTTTGCAACAGTTTCTTCCTTCTGTTGTACAGTTTGTTTATGGCAGGGGACCACCAGATTGGCTTCCTTTTTTTCTGGAGGATAGCGTCTTGGTTCTGTTTGGGATAGCATGATCCATGCACTCACATAAGTGCTTATAGAGTGCATTTGTGTAGGATTCAGCAGTTGGAACTGTATTGTCCATCTGCATGGGTGTCATGACATTCACTACTTCTGTCTTAAGAAACATGAAGTTGGCTTTGGAGAAATTTTTTACTGTGGTTTCCTTAATGGGGGTGGGGGTGGGATGTGGATATCAAGGGTGATTAACTTATGGTCAGATCGGACCAACGAGGAGTTGACTTCAGGTGTGGAACACCAGTTACTCATGTTGGTAATGACTAGGTCTAGGATTTTGTTGCCCCTGGTGGGGGTGTGGATAAGTTGATCTAGGGCATTGGAGTTTATGAATTCCAGAAAGTGTTGCGCTAAGGAGTTGGCACATGAGTAGTTTTCCCAGTTAAAGGTGGGGTAGTTGAAGTCACCCATTATTAGAGTGTTTGGTTGAACCCTAATATTTTCCAGTACACCAAGAAAAGAGGAGTGGGAATCCTGGGGCATGGTGGGGGATCTGTAGCAAGCTACAATTTGGATTGCAGTTTTGCCAAGAGTTAGTTGCACTTGGATAACCTCGGATGCATTATGCTGAGCAACTAGCCTGGGGATGTGGATATCCTTAATGAATATGGACACACCCCCACCTTTGGTGTTTCGGTCCAGGTTACATGGCCGAAAAGTGTGGTATGAGTTATAGCCTGGTAGTGCAGGGGTGCTCTCTGGAGCCTTGAACCAGGTCTCAGTCACTGCACAGATATCGATGTTCTCCATTTTAAGGAGTGCCTCGAGTGAGTGCATTTTGAAATTTAGACTTCTAGCATTGAGTAGCATTACCCTCAGTTTTTGCTTGCTTGTTCCTGTCATGGTTGTGAATTTGTTACTTGAACCCTGCCTAAAAAAGGCATTATAGGGGCAGCAAGAGCCTTAGCCAGTATCCGGAATCCCAGGGGCGACAGGTGCAGGCCATCTGTGGCAAAGCATCGTGGTCTGTTGACAATGTCATCCCAAGCAGACAGATACTGGATCCCCTTAGAATGACACCAGAAGCTTAGCCAATTGTTGAAGTCAGTCATTTTGTCCTTGTACTGCAGTATCATTCTGGGTGATGGCAGAATGCTACTCAGGGCTAGGGTCATACCTGCCTGGGCTACAAGATCGGAGAGCTCTTCCATGTATCTTTTAATGTAGTCCAGGGAGGTACATCTCAGGTCATTCACACCAACATGGACAATGACAGAGTCATATTTGTACTTGTTGTGGAGTGACCTCAGTGCGTGGGTTATGTGGCAGATCCTGGCACCCGACAGGCAGCTGACAGTAACCTTCTCCTTGTTTAGCCTGGTGAGTGGGACATCAGTGTGCCTGACTATAGTCACCTATGACTAGTGTGTTGGGTATGTTGTTTTGCCTTATTGGCTGTGTTTGAGTGGCACACTGAGTCTGTGGGCTATGTGTCATTTGGGCTGTGTTGGGGGATGGAGGTTGCTTGTGTTTCTGCTTTGGAGGTCTCTGTTGCTTAGGCAGATTATTATTGAGAGCCTCCGCGAATGTTTTTGAGTTTCTATGTGTGGACTTTGGTGGTGTAGATGTAGTGAGACTATGTGATGAGTGTGGTGTGGTGCAAATGTTTACCTTCTCCTCATGACTGTCAGGTTCAGTCTTGGTTGGAGAGAGCTTTACCTCCAGTTTGGCTAGATGAGTGCATCTGTCACAGGTTGTAGTGTTGGGTGGTGGGAGGAGAGGGTTGTCTGAGTACATGAGGCAATTTCTACAGTGCCTCAAGATGCCCAGATTCATCAGATAGACAGGGGAGAACACTGGGAGCTGACCCTTGGATATGCCTGAATAAAAAACTATTTTCCTCTAGATAAGTGAGGAAAGTGAGTACAAGAGCTGTTTCTCTCAACGCCAGTGAGAAAAGTAAGTACAAAAACTGTTTTCCTCTAGGTAATGAGGAAGATTGAGTGCTATAGTAATTAGTCGCTTATTTAGTGCTTCAGTTGAGCAAAAGTTATAACTCACAGTCCCTGCCCATCACACACAGATCATGGACAGTGACTAATAGATTGCATGGCTGCAATGAATTTATTTTGGTTGTAACCTTTTCATTCAACTCTGTTATTTATGGAAGACAGCATACTAGCACAGGAAGAGGGCATCAACCTGACTCCTCCCCCAGTGACCTGAGTTCAGCTAGCTTGTCAGATGCAGGAGTCAGCTAGGAAGGAAGGGAATAATAAATGGATTTTGCTTGCTTACAATTTATGGGGGGAGACAAGGGAAGGGGTCAGAGGGTACATCCCAATTTACAAATCTCCAGAGCAGACCAGGTACTTTATGGAATCATCATGTTGGCAATAGCACTAGCGGATTTTTATGTGAGAAACCAGCAGCTCTTGCAAAGCACTTTGAAAAAAAATCTGAACATAAATTTGAAAATATGAATAATAACTGGCAAATAAAGATTAATTTCTCCACTGCAGGACATCACGGACTAACAATCTTAGTGTCACTTTGTTCATAACACCTTGCCCTTTCCAATACTGCCTATTATTAGCTGGTAAGTCACTTCTTTAAAGAACCCAGACTCAAAAAATGTCTGGATGCCATAAGGTGGTATGGGTGTGAACTAGAAATATACAAAAAAAGATGTTTTATTAGGCTTCAATGAGTTAAAAGCCCAGCAAGTCCTACTTCTGCATCATCACTCTATGAGAAGGAGTTCTTGGCCTATCTATCATCACATCTAGTCATGTGTCAGGGTGCCTTTCATCCCAACTAAGGTGTTATTCGCTGCCTTCATCTTCACGATTTCTTGATCATACCATTACCACTAAAAGCAAGTACACATAAAACTCATAAAAACAAAAAAAAAAGCCATGAGCTACCACCTTATTAAAGTTAAGCATTTTTGTGCATTTTTTCCTCAAGACCTCTTCAGAACTAATAAATCATCCAACAATCAAGCATTCAATTTACATCTAAACAGTGCCATTTAGTTAGATCCAACCAATCACAGACTTCATCAAATTAAAACAATAAAAAAGTCCTTCTGCTTTTCCCGGTTAGGGGTCGCCACAGCAGAACTCTGGTCTGCTAATGACTGGCAGTGGATTTTACGGTGCTGAGTTGCCAGCCTGACGTCCAACCTTCAAAGAAGGCACACCCATTCACGCATGCACCTACCTGCATGTCTTTAAACGTCACTCGACTGCTACAAATCATTAGAAAACATTTTGAAATTATAACAAAAATTCTAATATAATATAGAAAATCCATAAAGTGTATTAAAAACTAACTCGTAAATTACAATTTTGCTACCCTTAAATGTAATGCACTGTTTACTATGACATACCAGTTAATTCTGGGTGTTTGCTTTGCATTTAATAAAAGCTGCCAATACACTGCCTTGTATTCCAGCCTCTCTTCCCAGCAGTCTCTTCGATCATTTTATCCATTATCTCCAATATAAAACCATTTTTTAAAAGCCACAGAGGTTTTTGAATGATTACATAATGCAGATCTAGTATATCCTTTCTTTTTAGCATAAACATGCTCATCACTTCTGACCCCTAATTCTTTCTATTTTGTCAACATAAAATGTTGGGTATGAGACACATTCAGCCAGGTATACAACCCCTTTGGTGGCACAACTACATTTTCCTTTGCATGATATGACTTTTTGGGTAAGTGGGAACAGTAATAGTAACAGTGTCCAAAACAAATCGACACTGGGATCATGTACCATATTTTACCATATCCTTAGAGGAAATCGTACATGTTAATGGCTCCAATAACTGTTTAAGATTACTGTTCCTCCTATATACCAAACTTGGTGTTTGTCTTAACTTGTCCAACAATCTTGATGAAACAAGTACTCCTGTACATTTTTTCTTAAAGAAGGAAATCACAGAGGTGGGGATTCTAAAAAAAGCTTCATCTATTTCCTCGATACAGCCATGGTCACTGCTTCTTTCTATTTTTTCACCAGAAGTCCTAAGGAAAAAAACAGGATGAAAGAGCTTAACTTTATAATAAGCAGTTCTTTTTAAAGTTGCTGTTAGTGGCTTTTTCTTGTCTGTTTTGTTTTGAGCATACCATAGTCTGAAAAGTTCACTTCTTAAGCAATACTTTTACCTGATAATAAAACCTAATTCAGTAATAGTGCAACAAGGGTGCTTCTCACTAATAATGGCCATAAAATGTATGAATAACTGAAAGAGGTAGACGAACAATAATTGACAAATCTTGTTGACAGTGATAAGGGGCCTGTAACAATGAATATTGTTCACATTCAGCAATAGTTAATAAACCTTCACCAGCTCCCGAGACAAAGACTGCGGGGGAAACACAGAGGAAAAAGTCTCCAGCCTAATTGAAACTGCCTCACCTGCTCTGCACCTGACTCTACAGCAGAAGTAGAACCCCTACTTAATGCCAATCCAATTAAACCTAACATAATTTCTTCATAAAAAGCATCAATGAAACCCTCTAAGTACTTATTAACTGGCTGACTAAGCCCACCCCCCCCATGAAGCCTTGAAACTTCAGCTGTGCCTCATTATCTCTGCGGGCCATAATAGGGCTATTCTCATCACTGGATACTGTATCCTTCCTGGATTTCCTTCTAGCCTTTTTTGTGGAATGCTCTCCATCTTGGATTGACTTACCAGTTGCCTCTTGACTGAGTCCCTTTTCGGAAGCCTTGGGAACCTCTGTCAGCTGCTCAATACTTGCATTTGGCAACTCTTCAAATGTGATCCTGTCCTCCTCTGAGATTCAACTCCACATATATGGAAGGGCCTGTAAAGATGACATATTCCTAAAAGGAAACACAGCATCAATTATTTCAAATAAAGGGAAAATAATTAAGTCTAAAACATTCCCTAAAAGTGTACAAACCCCAATGCATCATATAGGCATCAAAATGCATCTAAAGACCTAGATGACACATAGCCAACTTAATTAGGGCTGATACAAAAATACTTCACCCAAAACCTTTATAAAATGATCTGACATGACCAGCTTAACAGTGTGCAACAAAAACTCAAAACAACTCCAAAAAAAAAAAAAAAACCTCTTACACCAACCCCAGGCAAACACTCTACCACTAATCCACCTCTTAATCTAACCAAGGAAATACTATACATGAATGAAGAGGGGAAAAGGGAATAATTTTTGCAGCCACCAACTGCTATACCCCCCATCCTACTATCCCTGATGTTAGGAGTGTGACAAAGTTGGTTGATATATGTGTCATATATATATATATATATATATATATATATATATATATATATATATATATATATATATATATATATATATATATATATATATATATACATATATATATTTTAACCCTCCTAAAACTGCCTATTTTGGAACAAGAGATGCGGATTATGGTTAACAAATGATGCTAATTAGAGTTATAGACTTCCTTTACTTCAGGAAAAAACATGTTAATTCACAATTTATTATTCTGTTAACATTTCATATTAATAGCACCAATTTTTAAAATGTCCCTGATTGTTTCTGTTTATTATGGATTTGTCCCTGATTTTGAAGGAAGGCGGTTGAGAGCTATGCTAATGGCTAGTCTCTAACGTGTATACATATGCCCTAATCAAATTATGTAAATATGACATATCATTTCACTTTTTTTTTCTAAGTACCACAAATAAAGAAACCAAATGTGATATAAATGGAAAAGTAAAATCAAGGCTAAACCAAATACTTGGCAACTGGGATAAACCACATCCAAAGTCAGACTGAACTTGTGACAACTTTAAATGTAAATTAGTAATAAACGTGCATATATTATTACTTTATTTTATTATTTAAAAGGAAATAAACACTACATCAAGGTAACTGACAGGGAAATTAACATTGTGTCAGTGCCTAGGCATGCAAACACTAGTGTGAGCCACATGTCATGAAATAATTTTCAATTAAATACTCCCGTCCTACCTTCAAACAATCACAGTGCAACTTCACCAATGAAACTGCTTATGCCAAAGACCAAAATACCAAGTTAAACCCTTTAAAAAATTTCCTTGGTTGACAACTTCTTTAATGAATTTTAATAACATTTTAACTTATTGGTTCATTTAACAAATGCTTATAAGACCCATAAACTTCAGAAATGACACCACTTCTGTTTCTTAACAAAATCTAACATTAATAATTCACTGACCTTGTTTAAAATCTCCCTTTGCTTCCAGTGCAGAAGACTCCTTACTTGGCTCTTTGTAGAGAAATATACATACCAGGTAGACTAAAGATTACATATAACCTCTCAGCAATTTTATATTGTATCTATCTATATAAACACATTCGTATACATACACAAACACATATATATGTGTGTGTGTGTGTTTGTGTATTGGTGAGCTACTGGATTAAATCCCTCTAGCTTCCTTGACAAACTGACAGTGGGAGCCCAATAGTCTGCCATTAAATATAGCTCAACCATGAGCAGCACTCACAGTACTCTTCCGTGAAGCAGAGGGAAAAAGCAGTCTGTGATGCAAGCCTCATTTTTATAGCAACTGCTAGCATCAGCAAGAGACTCTGGGATGCTTAAGTAAGATTGTGGGCAGTACCTGACAGGAAAAACTGAAGATTCCCTTATGTCTATGGTATACCGTGGCAATATAGACAAACTCCTAAGTCAAAACATACAACAGGTTAAGCTTAAAAATGGTTGGTGGGATTCCTCTGATTTCAAGGCAAGGAAGCGTACACTGCTTTCTGGTAACTAAGCCATACCAAAACCATACTTCAGGGAGATAAGAAAATTCATAATTGAATTAAACTGTTTGTGAGGGTAGACACTGTGAATGCCTCTCTTTACCCCTGGCCTGTAATCAAGAGGCCTCAATCCTCACCACTGAGACCAGTGAGAGATGGTCACTAAAAGGAATGCATTTACACAATATATTCAAATGCAGGTCTCTGCAAATAAAATTTCCCCCAAGAGAACACAGAGAACACGCTCCACTAGAACTGGACTCTGTCTTTCCAGATTCGAAAAAAGAATCACTTTGGAGCACTGTGCCCCAGTTCCAAGTAGCTGACACACCCACACCTAGGTATTTGATTTTCACATGTACATACACTCCTGGGAAAGGCTAGTACGGATTCTAACTGTGTCCTTCTGCCCAGGCTATAAGGTAACCTCGTTGCCACCAGTGAACCACTGTCAGGCTCTTACAAGGGTATTCAATTATACTGAGTAAAATCAATACTAACATAAACGGTAGAGTGCAACCAAAGCAGGCAGGCTTTTTGGAGTGGCCAAGGCATCACTAAAATAAGCATAGGTACTCTCAAGGTATTAAAAGTGTTCTCTAAAAGACCAGTCACAATGAAAGGTATTGCACACAAGTACTGAGCACGTGCAAGCACTAGTGCCATTTTGTAGTGACAAACGAGGTGTAAGCATGCATGTGTGTGTAGTAGTCAGTTAGTTTGTTTAAGTTTAATGTTACCGTTCTCCATCTGGATGTGTTTGTGCATAATAAACTCCTTAAATGATACCCAGCCTCATCATCTTATTCAATATACAGAAGACAAGTGACATGGTGTCAGAACAGGATCCAGAGTAAAACTTCTTCTACAAGAGCATGAGGCAGGCAGTTACAGTTGGAGGAATATACAGGAGTGGCTCAAATGACTCACAAACAGGTCAGAAAGACAAATCCAGGTAGTAAAACTCACTTAAATTATTTTTTTACTCAATGAATAAACTCACTTAAATGATTTTTTACTCAATGAATATAAAATGAAGCATTAAAACCATTCAGAAAGACATTCTAATTAAAGGAAATGTTCACAATAATGATATATTGACAGAAATACAAGAAATTCTTACAAAAGTGCTTGAAATAACTTCTGAATTGCATAAAATGCATAAAAAAAAGACAATGACAATATTTTTTCACTGTGCTTCTTTTTCGTATTAACTAAAATTAGCCGAAGTGTGAAACATGTTCACAAGTTTGTGTAATATTACAGTACAGTTATTTCTCAGAAAATGGTCATTTCAAAAAGTTTATGGTATAGCTGAATATTTTTTGCATACCTGGTGCGTATTTATACATAATTACAAGGACATTTGTTGGCATGGCATAAGGATTTCGCATACCCACTCCACTTGTATTTAATAATGTTGCTGAAAACTGGAACGTGTTTGAGCAAGATTACGATATTTTCATACAGGATGCTTTTCCTGACAAAGATGCATGTACAAAGGCATTTATTCTGCTTAATTTAGCTGGTTTAGAAGCCACTGAAAGGGAGCATTTATTTGTGTATGCCCCAGCTGTGTATGCAGGGGAGGGGGAAAAAACACCATATAGTTTTACTGGCTGAAACCCGGGACGACCCAGAGTACTTAAAACATAAATTTAGAGAAACGTGTACCCCCAAATGAACATTACAGTGGAAAGGCACATATTTTATACAAGGGATCAAAAGCTTGGTTAAACGTTTGCAGCATATATAACTAACTTGAGAAACAAGGCAAAAATGTGCAGATTTGGTGATTTAAGAGATGAACTGATCAAAGACGGGCTTGCTTGTGGTATTAAAGATAATGTAGTGAGAAAGATTTTGCTTCAAGACAGTGATTTAACTTTGAATAAAGCCATAGAGGTTTGTCAGATATATGAGCTTACAGAAAAGCATATGAATATGCTTACAAATGAGAAATGCATGCTTCTAGTACCTTCCACTGCTAATGCTGATAGTATGCAGCACGTAGTTGAAAGATACAGGCCCATGGGTGGGGCAGCTTCAGTGAAAACCAGAGACTTTCTAGCAAGTTCCAGGGTTGCTCCAGTAAAATTCAGAGCATGCTCAGCAAAGCAGAGGGGTGAGTCAGCAAAATCAAAGAATGTGCCCCCATCTAGCTTCCTAGTCAACTGTTGTAATTGTGGTGGTAAACATCAACCTAAAACATAAAAGTGCTTAGCTTTTGGTCAGCAGTGCCACAAATGTAAAAAGAGGAATCATTTTAAAAGTCTTTGAATGCTCTCTTTTAATAAAAGAATGAGCCTCATTTGATTTACAAAGAGGCAAGTTGATCAATTAGAAAGCTGTGACCCTCTTTTTTATGTTGATGGTGTGTCGGTGCTTGGTTGAAACAGTCAATGCAGTAGATTTGTGGGAAAAGAATTAAGTATTTTGTACTGTTCTGATTAATGGGAGACCTGTAAACCTCAAAATTGATACTGGTTGAAAGTGCAATGCTATGTCAACATAAATGTTTGCCAAAGTAAGTGCTGGTGAGAAACTATATCTGGCAAAGTGTGCGAAGGTTGTTGCTTACAGTGGTGAAGAAATTCAGACCGAAGGCTCAGTAGTGCTTTCATGCTACTCTGCTGGGAACAGCTATGACTTGCAATTTTATGTAAAGAGGCATGTACAGTCATTGTTAGGCCTCAGAGACAGTTTGAAAATGGGACTACTTTCATTTAATGCAGAAGTCCACCATGTAAGCACATGTAACAATGAACATTTTGCACAAACTATTTTTTCTGACTATGATGATCTCTTTGAATGAAAAGTCAGGCAAAATTCCAGTTGTGTACTCCATGAAGTTAGACCCTGAAATAATCCCAGTTATAAGAACAGCAAGGAAAGTTCCAGTAGCCTTGCAATGCAGAGTCAAAGCTGTGCTAGACAGAATGGTGCATCTAGGAGTAACTTGCCCAGCAGAAGAACCAACTGAATGGGTATCCTCCATGGTGGTAGCACATAAGAAAAACTCAGATGATACTAGAATATGCATTGACCCAAGATATGTGAACAAAGTACTAAAATTACCTCATCATCCAACACATACAGTCAAAGAAGTTGCTGCTCTTATGCCAAGAACTACTGTTTTTTTCTGTGGATGCAAAAGGTTCATTTTGGCAAATTCTGCTTGACTGAAAATCTTCATTGCTTACTACCTTCAGTACACTATTTGGAAGGTACATATTTTTGAGAATGTCATTTGGGATAAATTCTGACAGTGAAGTCAATGTGCAATGGAGCAAATTTTTTCTGGCTATCTATGTGTTATAACATTAGATGATATTCTTGTAGAAGGCAACGGTGAAGTCGGACAGGATAGAAACCTCAGTAAAGTTCTGGAACATGCCCTTGAAGTGAATCTTAAAGTTAAATCCTCAGAAATGCAAGTTTAGGCTACAATAAGTTACTTATGTGGGTCATTTATTTACCAGTTCAGGCTTACGACCAGATCCTTCCAAGCAATCTGCAATTCTTGAGATGCCAGTGCCAGACAATGTCACTTCCTTACAATGTTTTCTTGGCATGGTCAACTAATTGAGCAAGTTCACCCCAGATACGAGTGTACTTTCAGCACCGCTCAGAGAGCGGACATGTAAAGATGTAACTTTGTCCTGGTCAGAACAACCCAAAAGAGCATTTGATGTCCTGAGACAGAGAATTGCCAGTCCACCCACTTTGAGATATCATGATGTTCACAAATCTGTAACTCTTTCTTGTGATGCTTCAAAATTTGTTCTTGGTGTAGTCATTCTTCAAGAGGTTAGACCAGTGGCCTATGCATCCAGAACCCTAACCTAAACTGAAATGCAGTATACTCAAAAGAGAAAGAGCTCTTGGCAATTGTGTTTGCATGTTCGAAGTTTCATGATTATATTTATGGCCGACCTATTCAAATTGAGACTGACCACCACCCTTTGGTCACTATTTTGAAAAAGCCAATGCACACAGCTCCTGCAACATTGCAATGCATGATGTTGAAATTGCAAAAGTAAAATTTTCACTTGGATTACACAAAAGGCAACCTTCTTTATCTTGCTGAAACTTTATCCAGATCACCCAGAAAAATCACTGAACAACATGCAAATGAGAAACCTGATTTTGAAGTCACGGAAGTGAGAAATAATTTTTCTTCTACACATTTTGATCAGCTTAGAACTCACAAAGCTTCAGATCCAATTCTCCAAAAGCTCAACCACGTTAGGATGGCTGTCAAAGCAATCCTGTTTGCCACCAGGTGTGCAGAAGTATTTTTCCTTACAGAGATGAGATTTTGATGGAAGATGGTATCATCATGAAAGGTCCAAAAGTGATTTTTCCAAAATCCTTGTAACAACAGTTTATTAAAATCTTGGATCGTGGCCACCCACAAACACATTTTACCAAAAGAAGGGCAAAAAAACTAATATTTTGGCCTTCTATGTCAAAACATATTGAGAAAGAAATTTCATCTTGTTCTGCCTGTAATGGTACTAAAAACACTAACGATAGTTCCAGGATTCAAAATAACACTAGTAACAAACTCCAATGCACCCAATGGCCATTAACACTCCATTTTATTGTAGAACCAAGCACAATTCAATAGTTGAGTGCTTTCATCATAAAAACAATTACTTAATCAGAACTAAACACCATGCTACCACTCAAAATGACTATAAATACCTTAGTACAACCTATGATTGGCTGATAAATTAATAAGACAATTAAGCAATACTTCTCTTAAAAACACAGTTTGCAAAAATAAAAAATATATAAAAATGATTTATTTTACTTGGGGTATCAAATGTTGAAGTATTAAATATCCTGTAATAAATTATTATTATATTTACATTGCACATACTAATAATTAATGAATAATGTTACAAAATGAAAACACTTTTTTTTAAAAACTCATATGTATGTATTTTTTCACAATGTATAGACTTGTAAAAATTGAAAGGAATTAATAGACAGGTAGAGATCAAACGTTAATAGATTGTACAAGTAGATTATTAAGCCCCATTCTTTAATCTGGGTTCTACACTTAAGAGCTGGTACAATAGAAACACTGTCATTCAAACCTGGGGGGAAGTTGGCAGCAAGCCTAAGTTGCCATAGGAGTACCTTTTTACAAAGCTGATTCTTCCAATCTCCCCCCTAGGTTCAATATGTACACTGTCCAGTATACCAAATTTAAAACCATGAAAATGTACACAATTTGAAAAATGCCTAAACAGTGCGTTAGTTTCTTTTTTGTTTTTTAATTAATAAATGTGTTCATAAATCCTACGTCTTCGAGATCTCTCCGTCTTTCCAATGTAGTACGCTGAACAGGTGTCACACATTGCTAAATACACTATCCTCTGGGAATTACAATTCCCATTTCTAAAAGTAATGTTAGTTCTCAGTCTGTCATTCAGTATAAGACCAGTTTCCTTAAAAATAAAACAACACTGAGAACAACACCCACAACATCTAGTACCTTTACCATTGTCATGTTCCCTGTACATAGTAGGTGTTTCCAACATTTTTTTAAGGTTCATCCCTATTTTGGTAGTGAACAAGGGTTGGTCACCCACAATCTGGTAAATGTCCTGGTTAGTCCTAAAAATACTCCAATTCTTTTGTAAAATACCTTTAATATGTTTGGATAACACACTATGTTATATCGTACGTGCTTGGGTATATTTAACAGACGCAGAAGAGGAATTTGATTTACCCAAATGTGCTTTTAAAAGGGGTCCTGTCCCTAAATGTGGTTTATACTTCTTACCCCACTCATTACAAACACCATCCAGAATAGACTCCACCATGTCCCTAGGAGACCCCCTTTCAATAAACATATTCATCAAAATGACAAATTCCTTTTTAACATAATCTAGTTCAGAAGTCATACACACAATGCGTATAGCTTGACCTTTGATGATGCTTTTCTTTTGTGAAAAGGGGTGATGGCTTGAAAAGTGCAGGTAAGAGTTGCAAAAGGTACTTTTGTGGAAAACCCTGGATTTAAAACCATGTAAAGGGAAATTAGTGTATCCAAGTAGGATAGCGTTGTTCATGGTAAGAAAAAGTAAATTTAAGGAAGGTAGTAGTCCCATTTAAATATTCTATAAATTTGGAGATATTGTCCTTCTCCCCTTCCATAAAATAAATGTAGACATAATAATGATTTATTACAGGATATTTAATACTTTCATGTTTGATATGCCAAGTAAAATATATAATTTGTATATATTTTTTTATTTTTGCAAACTGTGTTTTAAGAGAAGTATTGCTTAATTGTCTTATTAATTTATCAGCCAATCATAGATTGTACTAAGGTAATTATAGTCATTTTGAATGGCAGCATGGTGTTTAGTTCTGATGAAGTCATTGTTTTTATGATGAAAGCGCTCAACTATTGAATTGTGCTTGGTTCTACAATAAAGTGGAGTGTTAATGGCCATTGGGTGCATTGGATTTTGTAATGGTACTAAACCGCATCAACAAAAAGAACCACTTCAACTAAGACAGATTCCTGAACTACCTTGGTCGACAGTAGCTACAGACATTTTCGAATGGAATGGTCAACATTACTTGGTAGTAGCAGATTCTTATTCAAATTGGTTCGAGATTGACCTACTTCCTAATCTCACATCCAGTACTCTCATTACTAAATTGAAGAGACATTTTTCTGTCATGGTAGTCCGCACAAAGTCATTTCTGACAATGGTGCACACAGTTTACAAGTCAGCAGTTCAAGAGATTTGCTGATAGATGGTACTTTGTTCATGTTACGAGTAGTCCTGAATACCCACAGCCAAATGGCTTGGCAGAACGTGCAGTTCAAAGTGCAAAACAGCTGTTGAAAAACTCTAAACATGACAATACTCATATTTTTCAAAATCTGCTTAATCTCGGAAACATACCTCATGACAATCTTCTTGGTCACTTGCCCAGAGGTTAATCTCGAGACAAACCAGAACCACATTGCCAATCAGTAAGAATCTGTTGGTTCTACATGCTGGGAACAACAAAGTAGTAAAAGCTCAACTCTTAAAGAAGCATTTGTCCCAAAAGTCTTACTATGATAAAACCAGCAAACCTCTGAATCCATTAAAAGAAGGAGAGATAGTGAGGATGCAGAAAGCAAAAGGATTTGACTGAATAGGACTTGTGAAACATTTATTTGAAGAACCGAGATCATACATTGAGTCGCAAGGCATGGAATTCAGATGGAATTGGAAACATTTACTACCGGTGTCCAAGCTAGTGTTGCAACATTTTGCTTGCAACAAAGACTCTAATTCTCAGAGTGATGTGTCCAATGTTCCAGTTATAGAGAACATTTCATTGCCTATTTTTGTTCCTGAAGCTATCCTTGAAAGTCCTCAAGAAGAGCATTCTCCAGTGGCATCTCCCTGTTGCTAAACCCAGTTCTAGTTATTACATTACAAGGTTAGGTCATATCTCAAAACCTAATCCTAGATACACAGCAACTTGGACAGGATTGTTATTTGTACATATTTCTATAATTTGCATGTTCATATGACTATCATTGTTTAGTTGCATGACCAACTAGTCAGAGAGGATGTAGATCAGAGCGTGTATGTTCCTTTAAGAGCCATTCCAGTCAATGGGCACATGCATACAAGTACTGAGCACGTGCAAGCAAGAGTGCTATTTTGTAGTGAGCAGCCGAGGTTTAAGCATGCATGTGTATAGTAGTCAGTCAGTTAGTTAGTTTAAGTTTAATATTACCATCCTGTATCCTGATGTGTTTGTGTCAATAAACTACTTAAATGAATAACCAGCCTCATCGTCTTTTTCAAAATACACAAGCTGAGCAACAGGTATAAAAATATTTAATAATAAATAATAAAATAGAAAACAAGAGAATACTAAATATCAAAGTAAAATGAATGTCAGAGTTTCAATCACAGGAGAACTAAACATAACACGGTTGGACAGATTCAGACAGACACAGAAAAGCACTACTTAAAGGAAAACTCCACCTTAGAACTCAAAAAACATATTTTGTTCATTGTATCTTTGTTTTTGGAGCTATTATAATGCCTCAAAATCACTTCAAGTGTTTCCTTTACAATTGTAATGTGTCTCCCTCAAAATGGCAGATGATGGGTCTGCCTTGGTAAAATGATCTTTTCTTGCTTTCATTCCTTCTTCCCAAAATACATTTCAAGTCTTCTTCATATCACTCATGCTAGACATAAGGAAGTGGTGTTGTTTTCTCATGCCATTGAAATAGAATGGCAAGACTGTGAAGCAATATCATCTAAATACACTTTCTGAAACAGAGCTACTTCTACGTTTCCCTGACCGAACCTCATTTATTGTCTGTCAGAACTTGCTCTATGCTATAATTAGCTGTTAGCTACTTCCAGCAAAAGAAATCAGGTAAATAGCAGGCTTTTGTAATGAGATTTTTTTGTATGTCTAAAAGAATTGACAGACCTTCCCCCCACAATCTCATGCTGAGGTGTGAAAACTCTTACTGCAGTAAATGATCCCTGCTGTACATTTACAAGTGACAAATAGTAGGACTTCAAACTAAGTCTGTCTGCTACTTCCCAGTGCCTTCAATGGGAAGTTTTTTTTTTTTCCTTTTTGTCTTATGAATGATGCAGAATTAAAATGTGCTTTACTAGTTCCTTAATTATTTCTGCTATGTTCACCCTCCATTTTTTCTATTTCATATTTATTTATACTTTGGTAACTAGGAAAGTGACCTGGTCCCAGGACCCTTTCTAGCCACTACTCAGGCAACACTGTCAAAGATAATAACAAGAAATAAACGCATTTAACAATACATAGAAAAAAATACTGACATAAAGACATTAACAAAGACTGCATGTGCAAAACATAGCCAATGTGTGACAGTAAATATGAAAAACATAAAATGTATACATTAAAAATACCTAACTCTACTATGCTGTTTATTATAAATAACGAATTGTATGTACCCATATTGTGTGTGTATGTGTGTGTATATACATACATATATATATATATATATATATATATATATATATATATATATATATATATATACACATATATATATTACACATATTCACACACACACACACATATATATATATATATATATACATACACACACACAGTATGTGTGTATGGTGGTTTGTGTAGATGTGTATGTGTATAAAGTACATTGTGTACAGAATCATTTGAGTGTGTGTAAGTGTAAAACAGAGAACTAGATTCTATGCCTGTGTGTGTACTTCATATCTTTTCAACAAAAACAAATCAAAATGGATATTTTGTGTAACTGCATAGGTGGGTACACATATAAAAACACACACAGATATATCTGCGTGTATGTTTATAAAAATATATGTAGCACGTAAAATACTATATGTGGGATGCAGTACTGTGTTGAAATACACGTGTGTGTGTGTGTATGTGTGTGTGTGTGTGTGTGTGTGTGTGTGTGTGTGTGTGTGTGTGTGTGCATTTAAATACAGTTAAGTACTTCTAACTTCCTTTTCTTAATGAATTTAATGTAAACACACATAGTAAATGTACGTTAAAGTAAATTCAGTTGTATATTATGGTTGCCAACAATGGTCACACTTCCTTTGTAGACTACAGAATGCTCATGCGCTCTAACAATGTAAGGACTGACAAAGTCAGTGGGAATCTCTTACCATGGATCTGTGTGTACGAGATATGTATCCCCCTCTGGAAGGATGTCACAAAAAAGCATTAAAGTCCTTTTTATGAACAGTGTCACTGCACCTAGCTGATAGGATTGCCACCTATCTCTCTTTTTGCAGTTCTATCCTGTGTGTGGGGGTGGGGGGGGCTTGAAAATGGTAAGTGTGTTGGTACTTTGCAAGAAAAAATATTTTCTGACTTTTCTCTAAATGTCACAGAAATCTTTGATACTAATTTAAGTTACCTCAACATATAAACTATTATAAATAACCATCATTTGAAGCTATTGTGTTGCTGCTTCTGTATATCTGTCAGAAGAGTTGACAGTTGCCTTTAAACCCCTGACTAATTGTTTTGTTTTGCTATGAAAGAGGAGTGTTAAATTCTCCTCCTTTCTGCAATAAAAAAACAGTGGAAAACAGTTCCAGAGCTTTCTGTCTTTTTTATATCAGCTGCTATGTTCCTGACATTAGCAGGATTAATTACCTAAGACTGACAGCAGTACCTGACAGGGGAAACTACAGATTTAGCTGTGTCTGTGATATGTCATGCAGGTGGAGATGAATTCCTCTGCAAAGTGTGTGAGAAGTTGAGCTTAAAAAAGTAGGTGTGCTCTCCCTTCCTTTGACTCCAATGCAAGGAAATAAAAGTTTTACAAAGTACAAGCATGGTTTCTGGTACCGACACAATCCTTAAATCATATTGTAGGGAGAAAAGAAACCTAAAGATTGAGTTAAACTGTACGAGAGGGTGGAGTTTTCCTTTAATTAATCTCACTGTATTTCTTGACTGTCTAAATAATAACTGTTCCCTAGTTAACTTTATACAACAAGGCAAGATAGGATGCCAAGATGCTTATTTCCACAAGGCACGATGATAAGCTTCCAGCTAACTGAACTGAACTGTGATAACTGTCATAGATTTTTATATCAGGTTCCAAAGAAAACAAAACAAGCTGCTGTGCAAGTTCCATCCTCTCAGTGCTCATTATAGAATGACATCACATTTGATCATCTGACTCTAGAACAATACACATTCAGAGCTTTGCTAAGCTCTATTAAAGTATTTGAAAATTATAGGACAATTTCAAAAACTTCTGTTCACCCCTTCCCGAATTCTTTGTTTAAACATAAACATTTAATCAGTTATAATAAGACTACTGATACATTTTTAACGCACGCATCTGTACAAGTCAGTGTAATAGTCAAATGACACACAATTATTTACAAAACTCCAGCTAACTATGCTGACATATATTACACATGCACTGCTCCATTCTCCCTGGCACATATGGCAATACCTCACATTGTCACAGCCATTTTATTTACTGTCAAAGTAATTGCAGAGAGAGAAAAACAGTTAATGCGATTCCACTGTGGCATTGAATAAATGTCATATTATTTATTCATCAAAGCTACTTTTATACATGTTATTTGATAAGTTCATTTCAGTTTGTTAAAGAACTGAGAGTATTATAATATTCGTTAAATATATAATTTGCATAGTGTACTACACTGTGGATTACTAATACTTGTGGGTACTTGTGTCATGTAGTTATATTATAGTGAGCAGATACTGGTGCACTGCACACTTGAGTGATTCTCTTCTCACTGTAGAGCATCTTCCAAAGAACTTTTTAACAAAAGAAAGTTATGAATTCATATGACAAACACATGTTCATATCTTCTACAACTATAAGTTTTACTAAAGAAGTATAAAAAGCAAATTGCTTGGCAGATCCTCAGATTTACAGACGTGATTCCAAATCTTAAAATTAATTTTGTAAGGCACAATTACCACAGTAGATAATTTATGTTTTTACAAACAATTTGCAGTATATCAGTTGCTGCTCAAGTCTTAACACCTCATGCACGAAGTAGAAGGTTCAGTCCTGACCTCTGATCAATGCCTGGGTGGAGTTTGCACCTTTTTCTTGTGTCTCTGTGGGGTTTCTACCACCTCTCAAAAGCATGCTGGGTGTTTCCACCTTAAACTCACCCAAGAACTGAGTTGTGGGCAGCACAGACTATATGGTGCCTATAAGGGGAAGAGTTGTATAGACCAACTGCTCTGGACATTAACTATTGTTCTCAGTATCTTCTTGACAGAAGAGCATGGATCACAGAATATGTGCCATGTCAGGACTAGCCATTTAATGGTGTAAAAAATTGGCTAGGTGATTTGGTGTCATTAACCGATGCTGTGAAACACAAGCATGGGTATTTACCAGTAATTGGTGGATTGAGAAACCAGCCTACTCCAACCTACTCCAGGGACCCATACTAACTGTGGGAGGGGTTGATGTGCCCCTATTGGCTAGTGTGTGCCTACTATAAAACCCAGCAGCCTTCGGTCAATAAGCTACTAGCTGGCTGGTGTCCATTTGCCCAGGGTTATCTGGGCTAGCCCTGTTGAGCAAAAGCTGGACATAAAACCAGTCAACCTGAGAAACCTGAACTAACCAGTGATACACTCAATATAGGTTTGCTGACAGGATGCAGCTTGGAAGTTGATGACATAATGGTAAGGAAGAAACTGGGCATCATCTGCATTCAGGAAACAAGATGGAAGGGCAGTTCAACAAAGCCATTTGACTTGGGATACAGATTCTACTACTCAGGGGGAGGAAAGGCTAGAAATTATGTGGGAATTGTGGTGAAGGACAGACTTCATCAGACAGTAAGGGATGTCATCAGAATTAATGACACATTATTGGCAATTAAACTCCAGTCTGAGGATGGGGCAATATTCAAAATCTCAGCATATGCCCCACTGCAGGGTTTTGATAGTGAGGAGAAGAGTTTATTCAGGCAGCAGTTGCAGTGTCTTCTAGATAAAGCTGGACAATAGGAGTTGGCATTGATAACGAGGGACTGGAATGCAAATATCAGGACACAAAGAACAGGCTATGAGGACTCCCAGAGTCTACATGGGTGCGGTTACAGGAGTAAAGGAGAAGCCATTCTAGACTTCTGTCTGGCAAGTGGCCTGATGGTGGCCAGCACAAGGTACAGCAAGAGAGACAGTCACAAGATCACATATAACAGTGGCTAACATTCAACTCAAGTAAGGAAAGGGCATTGGGGTAGAGTTGGTGATTGCAAAGTTATATCTACTGAAACAGTCAGTCCACACCATAAAACATTGGTTGCCACAATCATATGCAACACTGGTCAGAGAAAGCTCTAAGATACAGACAGACTAAGCTGAACACTTGCAAGTTAACAGGAGAGAAAGCACAGGAGTTCAAGAAAATACTCAGAGCTCATGCACCTCAGGAAGAAAAGGAAATAGATAGAGTTGAAGAAGAATGGCAGTGCTGCAAAAGGTGTGAAGACTACAGAAGACATACATGACCAAGCCAGATATGCATATATGGTACGTAAGGAAAACTAGTGGTGGAATTCAGAGGTTCAGGAAGTTATCAAAAGAAAGGAGTGCATGAAAAAGTAGGAGATATTAAAGAATCCAGGCAAAGAAGGAATGCTGGTTGGCTAACAGAACTGTTGTACTAGCAAATAGCAAGGCATTAGAGGCACTCAACTAACTTCTTGAAAGCAATTCAGAAGATGGCATAAAGAAACTCTATCAGATTGCAAGGTAAAGTCAGAAAAATAAAGAAGATAGTCAACAGACCCCTTCATAAGGGATGACAGCAAAAACCCACCCACCAGTCTACAAGTCATGAAAGGCAGATGGAAGGAGTACTTCCAGCAACTTCTGAATGAAGAAAAAGGAAAATGAAGTCACGGAAAGAAGCAGCCTCAGATGTGGTCATGGCAGGCATAATTAAGATGTTGGGTGAGTTAGGGGAGAAATGGCTCCTGAAGGTACTCATTGCAGTATGGACAGAAAGGCATATCCCAGATGAGTTGAGAATAAGCATTCTAGTGTCAGTGTACCAGAACAAAGAAGACATTTACAACTGTGGGCAGTACAGAGTTATCAAATGCCTGTAAAACTGCATGAAAGTTCTGGAAAGAGTGATTGATAATGAATACACAGAGTAGTAAAAAGTAAGACACAAGCTGAGCAGTTTGGATTCAGATCAGGATGCAGCACAACCAACCAGATGTTCAAAGTGAGACAGATAATTGAAAAGAAGATATTCCTAAACTTGGAGGAAGCATATGACAAAGTGCCAAAAAAGCTGATTTGGACAGTCTTGCAATGGTTCAAAATTTCAGAGATAGAATTACAGCATGCTATAAACAAGGACCCAATGACACAAGTACAAACAGTGTTTGGACTTATGGAGGGGTTCAGCTCTGGGCCCACTGCTGTTTACACTGATGATGGACCACATTAGCAAACAGGTCGGAGGGGACAGATAGATAAAGCTGCTATATGCAGACAGTGTGGCATTACAGGTAGACTCTGAACAAGAACTTCAGCAAATGATAGGGGAAAGGAATGTAAAACCGAAGGCACATGGAATGAAATTGAGTTGGTTGCAATGGCGGCAAATGTGGGAAATCGGAATAAGCTGAAAAATGAGATAGAAGGGAAGTAGTGAAACAGATTAACAGCTTCAAGTATATGGGTGGGGTGGTTCAGGAGAAGCAAGCTTGAATGAGGAGATCAAAGTTAGAATCAGAGGGGCTGCAGTCAAATGGCGCCTAGTGTTAGGGATAGTGTGTGACAGAAGAATGCCAAAAAGCTGAAAAATAGGGTATACAAAACAATGACTACAATCCTGGGCAATAAAAGCAGAGCAGATGAGGAATTTAAGAGGTGATGCAGATGAGTGGTGGAATACACAATGTCAGACATAAGTAAAAATGACAACATCAGAGCAGAAGCCTATTTAGCTCTAATTGCAGAGAGGGTCAAAGAGAACAGATTGTGGTGGCTTGGGCATATGTGCAGGAAAGAAGAAGCCAACTTGGTGAAGAAGTTTTAGGACAAACAGAAAGAAGGCAAGAGGAAACACAGGCATCCAGAAAAAGATGGATGGATTGTGTGAGAGAAGACCTCAACACTCAGGCATGACTGTCAAAGAATGTAGGAGAGTGGGACTGAATCAAGAGAGTTGGCAACAGTCAACACAACACCCTCACCCCATGTAGAAAATGGGGCTGATGATGATGATGAGTAGGTGCTCAAGCTGCATATACACCATCAGAAGCATTTTTGTTCATCCTGCTGTGAGTTTTCTATGAGACTAAGCAATTCTGTGTGTGCTGCTTGGCTTTTAAAATATCTATGTAAATATGAAAATTATGACAATATTCAAAATATATGAGTAACAGTTAGTATCTCTCCAGCTGTACTTGTCAGTGGTCATGTATTAATGCTGTTGCATTGTTCATCTAACCATAAAGATTTCATTAGCTTGTATATAACATGGCTTTGCAATTATTAATATAAATATGAACAGGCAGAATTAAATGCTTAAAAGCATCAGTAAGATAATTATAAAGAAATGCCTGGAGACATCACTATACTTTTATGGTTAAGCATCAGATCAAAATCTAGTATGATTTAATTCAACCAGCTAGGATAAACCACATTTTAAGTGCATAGAATAGAGTAGTGCATAGTTTATACATTTGCCATGGAAATTGAAAAAAAAAAAAAAAAAAAAAAAAAACATTCAGTTAAATAGTTATAAAGCAGGGTCTCTTCCTAGTCAGTAGAAGATGTTCTTCTGAGAAGGTATGTAGGATAAAGGCCAAATGCATTTAGACAGAAGTGGACACATATGGAAAAAAATTCTGTTGCTCATGTTTAATAACAAATAAGTGAATATTAGCAGCTTTAAGACGCATCTGGAGAGCTGCAAGATTCCTTGAGTAGTTTAATATTAAGTGAATTTAATAAGAACAGAGCTCTTGTCATTACAAGTAACCAGTTGGTTTTGATTAAAGTGAGGCAGTGGTTTTTGCTACTGTGTGAAAGGTGAATAAAACATAACGGGCCGGATTTATGAAAGCTTGCACGGAGTTGTAGAGTAGTGTAAGATGTCAAACAGGCAATATGTCTGCCATGAGATCCAGGAACAGCCGGCAGGGGGGCGTGCACGAGAGCTGCTAAAGCTACTCTTGCATGGACAGCATCATGGTATGCAAATTACCTCATTTGCTGCTGAAAGCTATGCAGATTAGGTACATTTGCAATCCAGGAAACACAAACCTGTCCGTGGAAGATTAGTGTTATCTGCAGAAATGTACTCCGTTGGTAATGGAATACCGTTCTGCAAATAGCTAAACGGAGCTATGACAGCTCAAAATAAATGATGCATACAGTTGAGAAAGCATGCCAATGACCAAATATAAGGCCAATGGCATTTATAAATGTTTAAAAATATAAAAATCTAACCCCCCCCCAATCTCCGATGTTTAAGCATAGCGCTGCACCACTCAAACGTGCGGCGCTTTAAAAAAATAATAATTTAAAAATAGTCAAAAATAGGCATTTTCACTAAAAAGCTTATCCTGCCATGCAGGTGAATGGGCAGGCTGAAGACAACATGGCCACTGAGTAGTGGTTGCTGGGGGGGGGGGTGAGTTCAGTGTGAGAGATGCAACCATGCATTAGTAGGCAATCCTATGCAAATGAGGATAAGGATAGTGAATCCCAATTTTCCCCAGCATGTGAGCACTGTCCCAAGAGTGTAAGAGTAGGAGTAGGTTAGTAGTAGAGTAGAATATAGGTGACATCATGAGGGGGTGTGTCAGAAAGGCTGTAAGCTAATTGGAGCATAGTGGCTTGTGTTTGCCCTGAGTTGCTCAGGAATGCAAGAGGCGTGCCTACAGTTGTCCAATTTGAAAACCTGAAACCAAAGGTGCACACTGTTAAAAGATCAGAAATTTCTTGCAAACATGCACACAGCGTGTGCGTGTGTGTGCACGCGTTTGCGTTTGTTTGCGTGGCGCTGCCTCGGGCAGAAACAGAAAGGCAAAAGGAAGGAAAATAAGTAGTATGAAGTTAAGCAGGGAGAACTAGCAGAGCTGCCAGGTGAAATATATCAGAATCAGTCAATTACACAGGCAGCAGACTATCCCAGCCCAGCCCAGCACTTTCAACTCTGCAAACAGCATTCCCCCCTGTTTTTTCCCAGGAACTCTGCAACACTGCAGTATACAAAGAGGGAAAGCTTACAAAGCTTAAGTCAGACAAAATGTTAGGGGCTGCTCTTGCTATCACAAACCAACATGTGCAAGGTGCTGCGGGTGGTGATGTTGTGACTACTGCAGAGCAAGCCACAGTAAGGAGACGGAGAATAGTGTACAGACCCAGGGTAACCTACCAGGGGCTGCATGAGCTGGAGACAGTGGAGTGCTATAGGGTGGACAGAAACCTCCTGCAGCAAATTGTTGAGCTGTGACGGCCACACCTCACATACAGAACCAACAGAGGGGAACCCATCCCAGTGGATACCAAGGTATATGTTGGCATAAGAATACTAGCTACAGGTACCTTCCAGAGATCATCTGGTGATATGATGGGGATTTCACAGGCATCAGCATCCAGGGTACTCCACCAGTTCCTGGATGCCATGTTAGCACATGTCGGTGAACACGTATATTTCCCCAATTCCCGTGAGGCATTGGCCAGCAATATACGTCTTTTCCACCAAACAGCAGAATACACTGAGGTAGTGGGTGCAATAGACTGCACGCACATATGCATCAAAACACCACACGGTGAGCAGGGCAGGGTCTAAATCAACCGCAAGGGCTTCCCCTCCATCAACTGCCAGGTCGTGTGCGATGCCCAGTACATAATAATGAATGTGTGTGCTGGCTGCCCTGGAAGCTATCACGATTCCCACATCTGGCATCTGATGCAGCTGTACCAGAGATCTGCCAATGGGGGCATCCCTGATGGTCACCTAGTGGGGGATGCTGGATATGCACTGGAGCCATGGCTGATGACACCCATCAGAAATGTACACACACCTGAATAAGAACTCCATAATGAGGCACACGCACAAACAAGAAACATAATTGAGCATGTGTTTGGGATGCTCAAGTCACGGTTCCTGTGCCTGGACACATCTGGTGGAGCCTTGCAGTACTCACCAACTACATGTACCCAAATTGTTATGGTATGTGCCATGCTACACAATATGATCCTACGGAAACAGCTGCAGCAGGAACAGCATGGGGCATGACCAAACAGCCCCCCACCATTGCCAAGGCCTCACAGGCACAGCGTGACTCTGAGGAGGAACAACCTGAGCCTGCCCCAGTAGGCAGAAGGAGGCGTGCCCAGTATGCCCTAGCCTTGGCAAAGAGGCAACGCATAGCACATACACTGACTCAGTAGGAACCCTGGAAATGACACCTGTCTCTGACTCGCACATACAGTAAAAGGGATGCCTAACTTGACACTACCTGTTTTCAAACATGTATAGGGAGTGTACTATGTCCATCCGACATAGGCAGCCCTGCAGCATCACCTGAGGCATGACTGCCCTATTTTAAGCAATATAAAGCACTGCTAAGCACATTTTACCAGTATTGAGCATATTTAAATACAATTGTGCATAGCTGCGCACTGCGCAACCAGCACAACGTTGAGCAATGTCGGGCAAAGTCGAGCAAAGTCGGGTAAACATGCTCACACCTGCTTTACTGTTCCTTAACCAGTCAGGTCTGCCCAGCAGGAAAATAAAAAGCAGTGACAGGGCTCGAACTCCTGTGCACTACAGTCACAATATTGAACCACTAAGCCATTACAGCATTTCACTGGCACAGACACAACTTAAGTCACTCGCACATACCAGATGGGGGGGGGGTCACATACCTAACAGTCACAGCCAGCAGAACAATTGTAGACAAACGCAAACACAAACAAATGCTGTATCATGCCCTCTGAAGAGGCATATGAGTAACCTCCCCCCAGGCCTATGCAGACAGATAACAGCAGGCCAGGCAGTGTGATGTGGGTTGGGTAGGCTATGAAGTTACAAACTAATATGCGTGTAATTGGAAGCTAAGGTCTGTAGTACAGTGGTATGCCTCACGCCAGTATGACAGGCAACAGTACAGATTGAAATGGAGTACCTGACATAGCAGTGCAGGCCTAGCAAATGTGTATAAGTGTCAGGTGTACCCCTCATCCTATGTACACCCACAGTAACAATCAGGTGTGCCCCCCCGGGTAGAAATGTACAAATAATAGCTGTCCCCCATGTATGTAGAAATGTTGATAAGTCTATGCAAATTGACTCATGGAAGCCCTGCAGGCACAGCGTGCTTCCTGTCGATGTACAACACAAAGGTGAGCCCTGAAGTAAAAAACAACTTGATTTTTCACACACATATAGTATATATGCCCATAGTGGGCATGCTCACACACTTAAACAAATTTAGCAAATTTCAGTCAGCAACATACTGAAAGGTCATACTGGGCATGCTCACACACTTTGCTCACACACTTAGGATATGTCTGAGTACAGCAGTGGGCCATACATATCTGGCAGTTGCAGTTCTTACTCCAGACACTTGTCACTATTCACCAATCCTGCCTTGTGCACACAGTGATATGAAAACAGACCCTTATAATATATTGGACCCCTGTCATAATCAAACTATGTACTACAAGTACTTAAGTTGTTCAAAGAAAGTGAAAATCCAAAGAAGATCAATAAATCTCCAGTCAGTATCATCAAGAAACAATGAGCACTCCTAACATTATCCAAGCCATGTTCTGGCAAAAATATTGCCAAAGAGTCCATAGAGAACCATGAAGCTTTCTTTCACTATGTCATAAATATCAATGTAAACACATATATGTTCTGAGTCAGTGCAAAGTGTAAATGAATACATGTACATGACTGACATTGCCAACATCTTGTCAGACAGGTTCATACATATTTACCCCCCCTCTCACTGGCAAAAGGGCCCATTACCATACCTGGAGATTGTGAAAACCAAGAAATCACATATACAATGGTTAAATAGCTCTATCCAAACCTAAAAACACGGCGTCTGTGGGATGACATGGTTTCCCTGGCTGTGTCATATGTGAACTCCACAACAAACAGACCTTGCACCTGAACAGTCTGTTGAGACTCACACTCTGTACAGGATATGAAACTGTTGAATGGGTTACAGCAACGTTTGGCACACTCCACAAGTGTTGGTGCACAACAGACCATAGGAACATACCTCTCAACCTGGAAGCATCAAAAATCTGGACAGAGGCCCATGAAAAATAGGTACAAATCTGTATGCTGATTAACATACAATTTGCATACATAATTATGTAACCCCACCCACTCTAGTGGAATTGTGGGATACCAACATTCAAACGCAAACTGAAGAACAGAACCAAGATATGGCCCCAGTCCCCAGCCCTTAACTCAGAGGGACACTTCTCTGCTTCTAGGCGTTTCTGCAGTTACAGCCTGCTGATGCCTCTAGGCATCAGATATTGCTTGTTCATTTTTGTATTAATAATTACAAAACTGTGCTACATATAAAGTAGCAAAAGATTTTATTTTCAAGCTTACCCAATGGTAAGCATGCCTGTATTGACATATTAACTCTCTAGTGCAGGTAAACATATATTAACTGTTATTAATGTAATATTTATTTATATTTTTCACAAATTTCATATTTTTCTAAACATCTCAACAAACAAGTAACACAGACAGAACTGCTTTGCCAAAATTGCCACACATGAGAGCACTCAGCTGAATGCAGAAAATACTGCTTACTGTATGTTTATCATTGTTGTTGACAAAATATTACATATTTATTTCTCTATTTATTATGACTTATAAAATCCAGTTTAAGACCAATTATAACTCTATAAAATAGTTTGTGCTAAAGATTTTGCCACTCACACTTCATTAGTAGTATCTCTTGTGATTCCTCAGGAATGTACATTTTTTTGAAATATGAGGACATAAGTTGGTTCTATCAAAAAGCATAGACTCTGCCCATTCAAAGTTACAGTACAAACTCCCAGAACTTCTTTGGAGGGAGTTAAATATACAGACAGCTCACTTACCCTTAATATACATACAAACGGAGCTGTTTACTTGAATACACAGAGAGAAAAATGGAGCTGCTGCTTCTTAAATAAAATATTTCTGTAAGCAGAGCAGACACCCCCCTAAAGCATGCATTGCTTACTTGCTTAATTACTTAGAAAAATGGAAATGTTTACTTACAAACACACAAAGTTACTTAAATATACAGACTGACAGAGAAAAAATGGAGCTGCTTCTTTAGTTCTGTAAACAGAGCGGAGGAGCAGACACAGCCCCCCCCAAAGCATACATATACTACTTACTTAAATACAAAAATGGACTGCAGCTCACTTAAATACACACACACATATGGAGCTGCTTACTTGCTTAAATACACAGAAAAACAGAGCTACTTACTTTCTTAAATACAGAGGGAGAGACAGAAAAAAGGAGCTGCTTAATATACACTTGACATTTCCACACTACTTAAATAGAAACATTTCTCATGGATGGAGCTGCTGCTACTCTTAAGCAGAATATTTCACTTTCTGTATTCTGAAAAGGCAGACCAGACAAACATATCACTAAAGCATGCATACACTGAATAGATTTCTGCCGTGCTAAACTTTTCTGCTGCATTGATGAACCACTGCCTAAAATAGATTTATGATTTCTGCCATGTATTTAAATACACAAACACTGCTTTTTCACTATAAGCTATGCACATAGCTTAGCACAATACAGTTCTTTCATTCCCCCCCTTTCTTTTAGTATTTCATCATGACAGTTGTAGCAAATTTACGGTAACAGGCATATACCATTTTCCACACATCTCTTCACTATTATATTTTGTCCCAGTTACCAACACATACTATTCACACACACACACACACACACATATATACACAAACGCACACATATACATAGACACATTGTACCTGATCCAAAACAGAAGTAACGCTGATGCTCCAGTCCATGCACAGTAGTACCTGGATCCCCTGCTCAAGCCTCACACACACTGTCTGTACAGATCTTTGCAGAAAAGGTCGCCTCCCTCCCAGCCCGGCTCGACTGCATGATTGCAGCTTAAACATGATCAGTTGGATCACAAAAAGAACCACAAGTTCTTGATTTAAAATTGCTCACATGCAGCATGCTGCATGCTAGCTTAGAACTAACATTTTCTAATTTTAGGACTTACCTAAGTCCAGCACGAACGGCAGCAAAGCAAAGCCACAAAACAGCTCGGGCAGGCAACAGATTTTACCATTTGGCGCAGCATAGTCCCAGCAAGTCCCTTCCTCTCGCAGGCAGCAAATTAAAAATGAATGGGAGGAAAGCAGCTTAATGTAAGTCCCTCTTGCAAGCGTTTCTGTTGAAAACGGCGGCAAAGCAGCTTTTCAAAATCTCGGCAGCAGCAACTGCTCACAGCCAGCCGGAAATTATGACGTGAGCTCAAGGAGCTCAATTCCGACTGGCTGGTAGTGACGGAACTGGCGTCATTGCGCGTGATGACGTCAGCTCGACAGCGAAAATTAAAAAATAAAAACAAAAGCAAAGAATGAATGAAGGGGTGCCACTCGGGAATCGTGGCACCCCTTCATTTGGACCCCAAAACTCGGTAAAAACCGAGTAATTCGGGACAGTTGGGAGGTCTGCATAGGAACTATTGTCTTATAAGCCTAATAAGCCTGATCTGCAAGGCCATGGAGTCCATCATTATGGAACTCATAAACAGAGCTATTGGGAGCCTACAAACACCCAACCCTACCCATTTTGGTTTGGTCAGGGGCAGATCATGGTTCCTAAACCTGCTAGATGGTTTTCAAGGCGGTTACCCAGGACATACATCAATGAAATGAGCTATACACGGCCTACATAGACTTTGAAAAGCCCTTTTCCAACATCCTACACACATGTCATATCCACAAAATCAACAACCTGTGCATAAACACGTATGTCATCTGATGGATTGCCAGCTGGGGCACAGATAGATCCCACAAGGTAAGAAATGTGGTCTCCCTGTTGGACTGTAAGCTGGTAACAACTGCTGTCCCCCATGACTCAGTCCTGGGACCCCTCCTGTCTGGTGTATACTTTTCAGAAATACAATCAAACACACGAGGGCTATGGTTAGCAAAGTTTGTGGATGACTGCAAAAAGGTTGTCATAATCGATGTTTGGGACAACAGAGACATCCTTAAAAAGGGTCTCAGTCAGACAGATGTGGTGTCAAAATTATGGCCTCGAGCTACAGTCATACAAATACCACATAGGTGCCAACACCCTAAATATGGAGGTAATAATAATAAGGGATCTATGGACACGTGGATAGTCATCTCTACTTCCAGAAACACATTCACAAAGTGGTTAGAAAATCATGCTATGTGTTCCCACAAATTGCCAAGGTCTTTGCATGTAGGTCAAAGGAGGTTCCCTCTACTCATCAGTCATCAGACCCATCAGAGAGTATCATGGCACACTTGCGATGAATCTGACTAGGCACCTTCAGCAGCTGGAAAGACCACTGAAGTACCTCAGCAAGAGGATTACTGGCCTCAAACAGTTGCCCCATGCAACAAGACTGAAGTTAACTCAATCTGTACTCTGTTGCATACTGTCTACTCAGGCGATCTCTGCCCAACAGACAGGTCCATGTCCAATGCAGAACTAATGTATATGCGCTATCTGAAGTAAACCCAAGCTCACTGTACCACATGCTCTAGGAATATCATCATCACAACAATAAACAGAACATGTTGGAGGGCTACATTACTAACTCACAGACTTCCCTTGCTTTGGAACAGGCTCCCAACCTACATTAAGCTGAGTCCCTCACTGACACTCTTCCAGAGGAGCATTGATGAGTGTATGTGAAACTGAACTGTCACACCATGGATCACTTAATCAGCTTTACTACACAGAGGCCTAGGGAACTAACCCCATGTGTGGTGATAGCTGCACACTCTGGCCATACTAATATATGCCTTCAGGCAGATAGCCTATTATCTACCTATGTACCTATATATATATATATATATATATATATATATATATATATATAGGGGGAACACAGTATAATAAGCCAAAGATGGATGGGCAGAGATGTGTGTAAGAGGGTGACCATGACAGGGAGCCATTCAGGACTGTCGAACCCAGCAAACATCCAAATGGCACAAAAGACATGAGGTACACATCTCACCCACTGTACATAACAGCCACCAGTATCTGTAAGCATTACAGTGTATGTAGTCCATGTGCCTGCTGTACAACATGACTGTACAATGAAGTACACATTTACTATCTGTAGACATGTACCTGTCAAATAGGTTCATAGGTTTGTAGTAGACTATCTTCACGAAGGCATATATTAGCCTAGGCAAGTTGTGCAGCTTTCACCATCCCATTGGGTAGTCTCCTAAGCCCTAGTTCTAATAGTTAGTACCCTAAGCCCCTTTCTAGTGGGGCTGCTGATGTGATGCCTGGTGTGAATTGTCTGTTTCCCATCCACTCATCAAGGTTCCTATTAAAGAGTGTCAGCGAGGGGCTCTGTCTGATGTACATTGGGACTCTGTTCCACAGTAAGGCAAGTGTCTGGGATGGTACTCTATCTCACCAGCATGTTGTATTCATTGTTGTGATGAGGTTCATATCCCTGGAGTGTGTAGTGTGACTCAATTTTGTTATTCGTAGATGGAGCATGTTCAACAGTTATGTATTGGACATGGCTCTGTATGTTAGGAAGAGTGTGCCTCTAAGTAGGCGGTACGCAACGGAGAACAGATTTAGTTTTACCAGTTGTGTTGCATAACACAACTGTTTGAGGCCAGTAATCCTCTTGGTGAGGTACCTCTGTGGTCTCTACAGCTGCTAGATATGCTTAGTCAAGTACATCCAAAATGGTGCATTGTACTCAATGATGGGTCTGATGACTTAAGAGTAGAGGGCCACCAATACCTCTTTTGATCCTGATGCAAACTCTTTGTTGATTAGATGGGCCACATAGGATTTCCTAATCACTTTGGCAACATGGTTGTCAAACGAAAGATGACTATCTACTTGAGTCCCCAGATCCCTTATTACCTTGTCAGTTTTTAGGGGGTAACACCTATGTGGTAGTTTGTGGGTACTTTGTTTTCAACAAAGGGGATTACTATGCATTTTTCCACATTGAGCTTGAGGCCATGATTCAGACACCACACATCTGTCTCATAGAGTCCCTTCTGGAGAATATTTGTGTCATCCGGGGAATCTATTATGGTAAACACTTTAGAGTTCCCAGCAAACGTAGTCAACCACAACCCTCCTGTGTTGGCATGTACTTTTGAGAAGTCTATACCAAACAGGAGGGACCCCAGGACTGAACCCCGAGGGACACCAGTTGTTACTGGTGTAGAGTCTGACATGTAGCCAGAAACTCTTAATTTGCGGGATCTCTCTGTGAGCCAGTTTGCAATCCATCTTGTGATGTATGGATTCATGCCCAGGTTGGTGAGTTCATCTATGATACCTGACTGGGGAATGGTGTCAAAGGTCTTAGTGAGGTATAGGTAGGCTGTGTGGAGCTCATTTCAATCATCTGTAGCCTAGGTAACTGTCTCAAAGAAATCCACCCAGTTCAGGAGGTGTGATCTGCATTTGACAAAGCCAAACTGGGTGTGCTCAACTCTGTGAAGGTTCCCAATGTCCTTATTTGCCTTGCAGATCAGACTCGTCAGGCTCATAGAGCATGAATGCCAAGGGTTTTTTGTGGCCCCACCCCTGTGGAGTGGGAAGAACATTGCTATGCAACATTCTATGGGTACATATCCTGTAGAGAGGATGTAGAGAGAGGTGTAGGTATCCTTGATGAATATGGATACATCCCCACCCTATGTGCTATGATCCAGGTTCTGATGCTGGAAGGTATGGAATGAGTAGTATCCTGGTAGTGCTGGTGTGCTCTCTGGACCCTTGAACTAGGTTTCTGTTACTGCACAGATATCAATATTCTCCATACTGAGAAGTGCCTCGAGTGTGTGCATTTGGAGGCTGAGACTTAAAAGTGGTATACTCATCTTTGTCAAGTCTGATGTCACCATCCTACAAATATACCTGTGGAAAGGAGAAATCCCAGTAATGTGTATAGCTTGTCGTGTAAATGCGTACTGCTGTAGTATCATAATGTAGTTAAGTAGGGGTTCAAATCCTGCACTTGCCAACTGTGTGTGATTGTGTGTCTCACTGGGGAGGAGCAAACTTTCTGGAGACTACTCACACCCCTTAAAAGTGGTATACTCAATCTTTGTCAAGTCTGATGATATCACCATCCTACAAATATACCTGTGGAAAGGAGAAATCCCACTAATGTGTATAGCGCATCATGTAAATGCGTACTGCTGTAGTATCATAATGTAGTTAGTTAGTTGTTCAAATCCTGCACTTGCCAACTGTGTGTGTGAGTGTGTGTGTCTCCCTGGGGAGGAGCAACCTTTTTGGAGACTACTCACACCCCTTAAAAGTGGTATACTCATCTTTGTCAAGTCTGATGATATCACCATCCTACAAATATACCTGTGGAAAGGAGAAATCCTAGTAATGTGTATAGTGCGTAGTGTAAATGCGTACTGCTGTAGTATCATAATGTACTTAGGAAGGAGTTTGAATCTCGCACTTGCTGACTGTGTGTGTGTGTGTGTGTGTGTTCAGAGTGTGCGACATTGTTGGTCAATGTGGAGTGGGTTTTGATTTTTCTAGTGTATGACATATCACAATGACAACTGTATGTGCATTACACATGTAGGGTAGCTCTGGGGCAAAGCCATATACATACATGTGACCTCAATTATTTCATAGGTGGGTACTCTGCTTTCTCCATGAACGCATCTGTTATCTTTGCCAGAGCATGCTGGCACTTTACAGACCTTAGGTCACTTCTGTATGCTAGTGACAAGCCTAGCCACTGCAGTGATCCCTGGGCTACGTCTTCTGTTTCCCATCCACTCATCACGGTTTTTACTGAAGAGTGTGAGTGATGGTTTATGCTTGAGGTATATTTGAATCCTGCTCCAAAGCAAGCAAAGTCTGGCAAAGATGACTAATCATTATAGGTGTGCAACAACCTCTGTGAATCTGCATGCAAACCCTTTATTGCTTATGTGCTCCACAGAGGGATTTCCAAAACCCTTTGGTAATGTGATTAACAAAGGAGAGATGACTAAACACATGGCTCTATGTATACATTAGTACCTGTTCCACATTTTGGGGGCTACTACCTATGTTGTACTCTGGGGATACTTTGTTTCCTAAAAGTGGATAACTATGCTTTCTTTGGCTTATAGCTTTACAGCATGATTGTGACACCAGGTATCTGTCTCTATGATACCCTTTTGGTGGATGTGTGTGTCATCTGGAGAATAAAGTATAGCCCACAGTATGCATTTTCATCAAACGTGGGCAGATAGATCCCTACTGTGTTTGCTTGTACCTAACAAAGCTATATGCCAAACAGCAGTGGTCCCAGGACTGAGTGCAGAGGAATACCACTTGTTACTGGCATAGAATTGTACATGGAGGCTGCAAATGTTACTGTGTGTCCTACATCTGTGCATCAGTTGTCAATCCATCATCTAACAATTGTTTGTGGTCAGTCTGTTGAGGATATGTATAATACCAGAATGTGGGATGGGTATGAACTGCTGGTGAGCTATAACTTGGCTGTGTGGACCTCCCCTCCCTCACCTATAGCCTTGTTAACTGGCTTGAAATCTACTAGGTGTAGGAGCCATGATCTGGCCTTTAGAGAACCTAAGTGGGTATGGTGCAGTGTTTGCAGGTTCATAATGTCTCTGTTAATGAGTTCCATAATGCTGTGCTCCATAGCCTTCCCGATAACATTTGTCTGGCTTATAGGGTGAGAGTTTCCAGGATCTGTTGTAGTTCTACCCTTAATCAATTTATGCTAACATTTGCACTGGGTGTGACGAGGGTGGACAGGTTTAGGAATAAGTATATTAGAGGGTCAGCCTAGGTTTGAAGGTTAGTAGACCAAGCCAGATAGGCAGGATTAAGTTGGTTTGCACATGTGCTGAGGAGGGATGCAGAGTATATTGTGAAATAGATGCTAAGGCTGAAGCCGCCAGGTAACAGGAAAAGAGGAATGCCTAAGATGAGGTTTATGGCTGTGGTGAGAAAGGACATGCAGGTGGATGGTATGACAGCGCAAGATGCAGAGGGCAGGAAGAAATGGAAACATATGATCTACTGTGGCGACCCCTAATGGGAGCATCCGAAAGGAGAAGAAGAAGACGTTGTAGCTCAACCCTTGTGGACTGTGCACACCATTACCATGCATCATTCCACAAGTATGTAACCTGTATAAAGGCTGCATCTGGACAGAGTGTTTAGGTGAGTGGTGACTTCATATGTCAGCTTGTGTATGACACAGCCAGGAACATTGTCCAGTACCATTGCCACTGTGGTTTGGACTTTGTTAAAGAGATGTTTTAACTAGAGTGTCTGTGAATCATCAGGTTTTACATTCTTCAGGTCTGGAAATGTGGCCCTTGTGTAACGACAGGGTGGTGAAATCTGCATTCAAACTGTCTGACAAGAAATTGGTAATGTCAGTCAGATAAGTGTACTTTGTGACCATTTACATTAACTGTGAACTGATCTGAGATTTCCCCTGTAGGATTATAAACAACACTATAGAAAGCTTTAGTGTTGTCTTTGGAATCCTTGCCATTTTGTATTTTGAAGCTTGCCTTGTATGTTTATTGAGGGATTGTATTTTTCCAATGATACTGACCAGAGAGGTTATCCCTTCTTGGTACGTAACTTTTTTTTCGTACAACTTCACACCTTCTATTATATATTTAGTTTGTGGCAGGGGTTCATGAGACTAATGCACTTTTACTGTATAAGTGAGAATTACTTTTGTTTGTGATAGCATGGTCCATGCAATCCTGTAGGTGAACAGTGTGCATTACTAAAGGATTATGCAGCTGGGACAGTGTTAACTTTAGTAATGCAAACCAATGACAGCAAAAACAGCATCACCCACAGCACAGTGTCAACCCATGTCATACACACACATGCGTACTCAAGTTCCAAAATGTGTGTAGTACAATGCATACTGGCTACCAATAGAAACTATGGAGTGTTAACACTAGCCAATACAGAGCATGTCACCCTGCCCATGTGTCCAATATGCACGTACATGCAGACAGTGCATCTCCACCATGTTCACAAATGGACACCTGCAAACCGGTGTTGCACACACCCCACACTTACTGTCCACTGTAAAACACATGCTGACACAACTACACACATCAGCCAAGTGGCACATGGGCAAACAAAACACTACATCTACTTACCAACCCTGTGAATATCCACTTCCCTTAAAGGTACAGCACTCCCTTATACTGTTCTAGCATGTCGAGTGGTAGATTACTGGCATCGTCTCCAGTTCAGCTGGTCAATCTGGGTATCTTGAGACAATGCTACAATTGTCTCATGTACACAGACAACCCTCTCCTCCTCCCAACAAACACAAATACATGTGAGAGATGCAACTATATAGCCAAACTGGAGGCTGAACTCTCTCAACTCAGGGTTGGCATGACCAGACAGGAGGAGATGGCAACCACACACACACAACAATACCAGTCCCACAAAGACCTACCACACTACCAAAACAACAGAGGATCCCAAAGCAGACATCCAAAAATCCACCACCTCAAAACAAAACACATGCAACACATACTTCAATAAATCAGTGTGTCAACCAATCACAGCCCTTAAGGCCAAACACCTTGCCTGATACACTAGTAATAGGTGACTCTATAGTCAGACACACTGATGTCCCACTGACCAGGCTGAATAAGGAGAAGGTGACTGTGAGCTGTCTATCGGGAGCTAGTATCCGTCACATAACACACGCACTCAAGTCACTCCTAAGCAAGAACAAATATGACTCCATCATTGTCCATGCTGGTGTGAATGACCTGAGACGTACTTCCCTGGACTACATGAAAAGAGACATAGAGGAGCTCTCCGATTATGTAGCCCAGGCTGGTATGACCCTGACCCTGAGCAGCATCTTGCCCTCACCAAGAATGATACCACAATACAAAGACAAGATGATCAGCTTTAACAACTGGCTCAAGTACTGGTGTCATTCTAAGGGGATCCAATGTCTGTCTACCTGGGATGACATGTTGGACAAGCCACGCTGCTTCGCAAGGGATGGCTTACACCTGTCACCAATGGGCTTCTGGATATTGGCTAAGGCTTTTGCCACCCCCATAGTGCCTTTTTTAGGCAAGGCTCAAAAGACAAACCCACCTCCTTAGAAAACAAAAATGGAAAAAAAAACTAAGGGTAATGCTGCTCAATGCCAGAAGTCTAAATCTCAAGATGCAGGCACTTGATGCACTCCTCAACATGGAGAACATCGACGTCTGTGCAGTAACTGAAACCTGGTTCAAGGCTCCTGAGAGTACCCCAGTGCTACCAGGCTATACCTCGTATCATGCTTTTCGGCCCCAAAACCCGGGCCGAACCACAAGGAGGGGAGTGTCCATATTCATCAAGGACACCCACACCTCCAGGTTAGTAGCAATACATGAAGCATCAGAGACCATACAGGTGCAACTAACCATAGGCAAAACTGCTATACAACTGGTGGCATGTTACAGACCACCCTCCCAATCTCAAGAACCCCACTCAGCCTTCCTGAAGACATTGGAGGATATGAATGTATCACAAAATACCATCATACTGGGAGACTTCAACTACCCAAACATAGATTGGGTACATTATTCTAGCCCTAATACCCTAGCCCAAAGGTTCCTGGAATTCATAAATTCAAATGCACTGGAACAACTAGTCACCTCTCCCACTAGGGGAGATGATATATTAGACCTGATCATCACAAACATGGGGACAAAATGCTCCACACCGGAAGTATACCCCTCACTAGTGAGATCTGACCACAAACTAATCACCCTGGATATACATACCCCACCTCCACCCCAGCACAAAAGACCACAGTGAAAAACTTCTCAAAAGCAGACTTCACTCTTCTTAAGACTGAGATGGTATCCTTTAAGCCCACTGTGCCAGTGGATACCACATCCCGCAATGCCAAATCCTTTACAAATGCTTTCTATGGACATCTCCAAGAATGCATGGATCATGCAATCCCAAACAAATCCAAGTCCCTCTCCACCAAAGGTAAGCGTCCTGTCTGGTGGACCTCAGCCATAAACAAATTGTATAACAAAAGAAGGAAGCTACTGCACATCAGAGCAAAATCCCATGAGGGGAAGACATCTCTGATCAACATTAGCAGAAAACTTTTTCTCTCATAAAAACATCCAAGGCCAACTTTGAGATAAAAATCGCTAAGGACACTAAAGATAACCACAAAGCCTTCTTCAGCTATGTTAGAAACCTGGGCAGAAACCCTCAGATATGCTCAGAGTTGGTTCACAACAACAAAAAATACACTGAACCCACAGATATTGCCAACATTCTGGCTGACAGGTTCAGTGCAAATTTCTCCCCTCCCTCACCCCCAAAAGAAGAAATACTTATCCCAGCTGAATGTAATCTCCTGTCATCTCAGATGTCCAAGTGAGAACCTCCTAAACAAAGCAAAATACAGCATCAATGGGACCTGGCGGTATCCCGGGTTGCATGTTACGTGAACTCCAAGAGGAGCTAAACCCACACATAAAATGCTATTTAACCTTAGCCTTACTTGGGATATGTACCTGAACACTGGCGTACAGCAACAGTGGTCCCACTCCACAAGGGGTGCCTCTACAGACCCTGAAACTACCGCCCCATAAGCTTAACCAGCCTGGTCTGCAAAGCTATGGAAAGAATCATTATGGAACTCATAAACAGAGACATAGGGGACCTACAGACACTTGACCCCACCCAGTTCGGCTTTGTAAAGGGCAGATCCTGCCTTTTAAACCTGGTTGACTTTTTCAAAACAGTCACTAGAGCCATTGATGAGGGCAAAGCAGTCCATACAGCATACCTGGACTTGGCTAAGGCCTTCGACACAATACCCCACTCATGCATCATAGATAAGCTCAACAGCTTAAAAGTAAACCCTTATGTCACTAGATGGGTTGCAAACTGGCTAAAGGACAGAACCCATGCAGTTAAAATCACTGGAGCAATGTCAGACTCAAAGCCAGTCACAAGTGGTGTCCCACAGGTATCTGTCCTGGGACCCATCTTGTTTGGCATTTACTTCTCAGATGTTAAAGCAAACATGGGAGGGCTGTGGCTGACAAAGTTCACAGATGACTGCAAACTAGGTGCCATAGTCGATACACCAGCAGACACACACATCCTACAAAAAGGCCTCACAGAAATGGACAACTGGTGCCGGAGTCACAGCCTTAAACCAAATTCCATCCTCTTTGGGAAAAACAAAGTACCCACAAATTATCACATAGACAGCAACCCACTGAGTACGGAAAAAGTAGTCAGAGACCTAGGGATCCAAGTCGACAGCGACCTCTCATTTGACACCCACGTTGCCAAAGTGGTTAGAAAAACATTCTACCTTGCACACCTCATCATGAAGGGATTCACATCCGGATCCAAGGATGTCATTGTACCCCTATATTCCTCCCTCATCAGACCCATGATTGAGTACAATGCCCCATTTGGTATGTACCTCACCCGGCATTTGCAACAGCTGGAGAGACCACAAAAGTACCTCACCAAGAGGATCAAGGGTCTCCAACATATGTCTTATTCTGTCAGACTAAAGAAACTTCAGCTCTATTCAGTAGCATACCACCTGCTCAGAGGTGATCTCTGCCTGACGTACAAGGCCATGTCCAATCAGGATCTGATGGACATGCTCCACCTCAAAAAATCCAAATCCATCAGGACCACAACAGCTAAAGACTTAAACCTCGGCACAAGTATGAATAGGACATGCTGGAGGGATAGATTCATAACCCAGAGGCTTCCCATGCTTTGGAACAAGATCCCATTTTGTATTAGGCAGAGCCCCTCACTGACTCTCTTCAAGAGAAATCTTGATGAGTGGATGGGAGATCGTAAGTTTACCCCAGGGGTCACATCTGTGTCACTGCTAGACAGGGGCACAGTCAACTAATTCTATTATATAAGGGGACCTTCACTGTGTCACTACTAGACAGAGGCACAGTATTCTAAATTTATTCTGTACATTTTTTGTACCATTTCATGGGGTGGCAAAAGCCACATCACTATGGCTAGGCTTACAAATGCCCCAGGGCAGATAGCCTAGTACTATACTATGAAACTATGAAACAACTGGAATAAACACTGGTGAAAACAATGCAACATTGCTAATTACAGCTTTAATGCATCATGCCTGCTCAGCTACACCTTCAAGGATATCATTACACTTTACTGCTGACAACATGCTACACATCCAACCATTGCTATACTTAAGTCATCCTGTGCATCAGCACCATGTTAGCCTATTCCTGCATCAATGTTACAGATGACAGGAGTTGGCACAGGTTTCATCATATGCAGAGGCCTACACTGAGCCATACAATCGACATGTGTGAGTGAGTGTGTGTGAGAGGACCAAGAGTACTCTTATGGGCCAATGTTGACGTAATGTGTATGGGTATGTGTTTGCCCTAGGTTTCTGGTTTATGTGTGTGTATCTGCATGCACACAGTTCCACCATGTGGCTGCCATATACAGGGATTTGTGAGACAGCTACAGACTGTACCTGGCAGGCTTTACAGATCACCATCTCTGGCCATGTATACGGAACCTGTGCCTGGCAGGGGTGCTACAGACAGTATCAGGTACTAATCCAGATTGGGTACTATCCGAAGATGTTGACATATGTCCACTAGATCCAGGTCCCTGCTGGCAATGGCCAGTGCCACGTGCACATGGTCTGCTAGGACGGTCTATGGACAACCCCCACAACATTGCTGTGGCTGGTACTGGCACTACGGGAGCGGCTGTGACTTACTGGACATCCACGGCAACCTCCAGCTGCTGATGCTGCTGGCATATGTCCACGTCGATGTCTCAAGTGTCACACACTGTCCTGACACATGGACATGACATTGTGGAGGGCATCCCAATGTCTCACCCCAACGTCTATCAATGACCTCAGTGTAGTTACGTATGGCAACTGCTAGGTCATGGATACTGTCATTTACAGAGCATGCAGGACATGTGTTGCTCAACAGTATGCAGTGCAAGTGTAGTCAGTCCTTGTTACTAACAGTAAACATGGCTTTGATGCATGTGTTTTGTTATTAGGTGATGGCCCTACCCCTGGTACACAATGCATACATGGACACAACATTGCTGTGCAGGTATTCATAACCCTGTAATGTACTGTGCACCATAACGCACAGGTGTACATACCATTGCTGGATGTGTATCTGTGTGTCAGATAGGTATCCAATGCTGATTACAGCCTCTGTGTCTTTAGCAAATAATTGTAGACACATTTTAGCACATGCATGATGGGTATTCACACAACATCATCAGTGGTGCATGTATAATTGATGGAATAACATTCGGCCACATACCCAATGTACAGTACTTATGGTGAGTGTAGATCATATTGTGGACATGCCAGTCTCATCCATGGCATGGCATGCTAAAGCAGAACTGCATATTTAAACACTACACATACCCAATGTGTGTCATATGACCTAGCCACTCAACAGCATCACAAGACATATATGTGTCAGTTGTGCAAATGGTGATTGGTATGCATACTGTTTAGAGGTGCAAATGTGTGCACACACATAACATTAAGGTGTATAGCAATGAAAGCTATGTGTAGTACTGTGGTTACAATAACTGGATGGGGTATAGTACCACAGGCCATCATCATGAAGCATCAGGTGGTCACTCAAGGCTACAAATGTTTCCCAAACCACCACTAATCATGCTGTGCTGGAACTGTACTACCTTGGCTAAATTCACCATTTCACAACCAGTTGTTACATGAGTTTGTAAGGAGGCCAATAAGGAGCATTCCCTGACATGAATGTGTAGTGGGTTGCAGAGTGTTTAAATGCCCCATGATAGGCCTCTACCCCACAGGTATATTATGTGTAATGTGTGGATGAGATTTTGGATACTGGTGTGTGTCTTTACAGAGGGTTTGGAAATCCTTTATGTGTAGCATGTTAAAATGCTCTGTGTATGACACAGATGTGTATGTTATGTGCATGTTGGGAGGGTGGCCTAATGGTTAATGTGTTTGCCTTACAAACACAAGGTGCAGGGTTCAAGTCTCCCAAGGGATAACTGGCTAGGCTTAAAAATGTCTCACAAGGGCAGTTAGCCTAGTACTGATCTATGAATCTATGAATCAACTGTGCATATCCAATAGTCACTACAGTCTAGCCACATTTGTTTGAGATGGTCTGGGTACTGCATGTGTTTGAGGCAGCTAATCACATTAATAAGATGTGCGTGCTCTTACACCAAACATGTACAGCATGCATTATGGGCAGGTGTGTTACATGTGTACATGGCCTACACCTTAACTATGACATGCACTTTTTAATTACAATAATAAACATAGAACACACTCACCAGCATCTGTCAGCTGCCTTGATGTCACCCCAGAGGGACCTACATAGAGATGAGACAGTTTGTCAGTGGCCACAACTGTGGCATTGCTACTGTGTGCTTGCAATCGTGCAGTACAACAGTTTACATTCACAGGGCTACAGATTATGTTCCAAATGATCATTATTGCACAACAACAGGCTCCACATCCTTGAACAACACACTCCACATCTCACATATGCATGATCTACCAATACAGATAACAGTGGTCTACAGATATGCCATGTTACCTGCATGCTCCACGTGTGCTTGCTGGGTGGCTCCAACCTCCATCATGGTGTATGTCTGCTGCTGTTGTTGTTGGGCAGGTGCCACCAGGCTCAGGAGCAGCTCCTCCACTCTGGTGAGGGGGGTGGATATTAACGCCACCTCCTGCTGCAAGCTGTTGTCTACGCACATCAGCAGCACGCTGATGGACATGTCTGAGAAGATCACTGCAGTGGTGGCGTACCTGATTCCTTGGTGTGTGTTCCAGTGTGCCTTGTGGATGTACCTGCTCATATGTCCGGTTATGCAGGCCTACCTCATTGACCCTGCGGACATCTTGCCACATTGCAGTACGCTCTTGCTGGTCCTGGCTGGTTCATGAGAACATGAGATGGTAGTGCTGAATCATACTGCTAGTAATGATATCATCTTCAGCACTACTGTAACTGGGGTTCCTGCGATGAGCCATGATCCCTGGAAGACATAAATACAAAAATATGTCTGAGCAAGTCATATGGCACATTTAACATCATACAGTACAGATATCACTGAACTGCCATATATAGCAACCTATAAACTAACCGAGAGTAAAACACTAACTGCAACTTGTCACTGCTCACCCCTCAACTGCTTGAAAGTGCCTTGCTCACTCTCTAGCTAATGAGCCATGTTCTGCACAGCAACAAAATAAAATCACTATACAAGACTATACAAGAGTACCTGGCACACTGTATGCAACACGATGCACCACCTAGCCACAGCAGATATACATCAAGCTGATGAGTAAAGAAATATAGCATCCATCACAATCAGTGTAAGGTCCAGTAAATGTATTACTACTATACCACACAACTTGTTAATGGCAAACCCGTGGCCATAATATGTGCACAACTGGGAATATAGGTCGCATACTGCTGTAGTACACTATGAATGTTGCTAGATACGCAGTTATATGGTTTACCACACATATGTCAAAGGACATGTTACAGACATACCCACACACACATCAGACATAATTACAGGACACAAAGGTATGACAACCCAGATAAGCTTTCAGAGTGTACTATACAGTGATGTGTGTCAGTACATACACAACCTTAATCTTGAGAAATGTAATCTGTGGTGAATACAGGGACCACACAAAACAGTGGATGCAAGCAATGTGTACATACACCATACTTTGCTGTACAGGCCCAGAGCTTCAGTTAGTACTACTGTACACACAGGATTTGGATTCAACATCGGTACCAATCAATAATCATAGATGTAGTGCTTTAGCCTCCAATGACACACCCTAGTTAAAACCAAGGGACTTAATCACACTGTATGCAATTGCACCTGTTCTGCCTAGCAACAGAATACACAGCTTTTACTAGGATCAAAGCAAGGACCCATAATACCATGACAAACAGTTTCCCACTAAGCTATCCCACAGACACATATCTTTGACGTATTCACCAACATATTGACCATCACAGTCAGTCAACAGTACAGAGAATCTATTGCAACAAGTAGATGTAGGTGTGTATGAGTATATACAACTATACATACATATATATTTTATATATATATATATATATATATATATATATATATATATATATATATATATATATATATACATGTATATATACATATACACATCCATTGGTCTACATATACATATATATGTAGGCACATATACATTTCACCTTTCATAGTGAGAATATCAATTATACAAAGGATGTAAGGTGCACAGTAATGTAATAAAATCACACAGTCTTGGGATGAATGCATTGAAGGTGTTCACAGCCCAGGTAGCTTTAGCAGACCTTACTGGCTTCAACATTGTAAACTGAACAAACCACCCACAGTGTTTAACCACCACATGTCATATACCAGCACAGTATGCTGTCTTGTTTGTCACACTCTAAAACCTACATACAAATATGCGCATACTAACCTTCGCCAACATATATAGCTCACCCCTTCACAAACAGTTGCAATATGTCCCCTGCTCTATGCACATATACATATAGGTTCATAGGTTCATACTAGGCTATCTGCCCAAGGGCATTTATAAGCCTAGCCCATAGTTATGTGGCTTTCGCCACCCCTTTAGTTTGAATAAGACTATGCCTATTATTTTGTTGTGTCTCTGTCAAGCAGTGACACTGAAGTAATCCCTGGGGTATATCTGCGATCTCCCATCCATTGGTCAAGATTCCTCTTGAACAAGGCCAGCGAGGTGCTCTGCCTCACATAATATATATGACACATATAGATTTCTCCATATGTGTGTGGCATACACACACAAGGTCCACACTTTAAGTCCCTGGATCTCACAGCTGAACTGTTTGGCCTTGCTGCAACACAAACAGATGTCACATATGAACACACACTAACATTAGGGGGGTATATATGGCAACAGATGGTAGATAAGCATACTAGACTGCTACAACAGTTGCCAATGCTAAGCTACTATCATGCATGTATTGTGCTGTCACACCCATGTTTATATAATGTCAGCGTTAATCCCTCCAACAGCCATTGGCCACACTACTGTACAGAACACAGATAACATGGATCAGATCTTTGACATTTAATGCTGAGCTACATATTTCACAGATATGTCCCACTGCCCACAGGTACACACAGTATTGTCTATAGCAGTAGTTAAGCAGAACATCTGTGCATAAAGAAGTACTGCTGCCACATATGAATGGTTCAGATTATGTAGACTATTCTTTAATAACATCTACTACATGCCAATAAATACATATGTGTCACATACCGTTCCTTTGTATGATTTGGTAATATTTATTTTTCCTTTTCTCTGTCTCTCTCTCTCTCTGTCAGTCTCTGCAATAGAGTGATTAAGTTTGTTGGCAGAGATTGCAGCCTGCTTTTGTAGGAATTTGCACATGAGCATGTGATGGCCTCTGCACCAATTAGTGGCCACCATTTGCTAACTGCATGCAGCCTGCTGTGTAGTAATTGCAGTAATCACTGTCATAGCAACCAAGTACTAAAAATTGCTGACTCATGTAGGCGTGGCCCTTTCAGCTTTCCAAGATGGAGATCATCCTTATTTGCTGTGGACATCATTGTTTAAGACAGAAGGTTGGTATAGTTCTTACATCAGAAGCCAGGGGTGTAGCCAGAGATTTACATTTTGTACTCAGACATAATGTTGCTGCTTCCAGTACCCACTTGTCAGTGTAGAAATGTACTCACCCCTCAAAATGCTACCCCAAGATACATGGAAAGGTGTACTTTCTTTTCAACTGTTACAATTAACTGCCATACAAAGGTAGTCATTGAGATGTATTCCTTTGGCACAAGAATTGTTTGTGAACTGCTATACTGTGAATATTCATTTACTCAGTTCTAAACAGTTTGTGCTTTTTTAGTGTTGACCTTAGCACAAGCTGCTCAGAAAAACTGGACACATTTCAGTACTGTGAGAGTATGCTTACCTACATCCTTGGTAGATCCTGCACACACAGGTATATTGTACATTTGGGTAGGGTTGCAGAAGTACAGAGACCGTAAGTACTATTGTGTGGATTTTATCTTGCTGGACTTACAGGGTTGTTGTGTACACACGTGTTAGTTTATCAAGGCAAGTAGTCTGTCTGCGTAACTCGCAACTGTGGACCTATCCACATGATAGCCAGAGAATAGCCTGTTATTTTTTTGTCTGTGCACCACACAGGTCTTTTCAGCAATAGAGTAATGGCATTCTTACGGTTGGTTGATACCAGTACATGGCTACATCAATTTGTATTTCAGTGTTGTATTCCTACATAAGAGTATGCTTCTGAAACTCCTTCCAAAGCTATTTGCACAGTGTATAACAGCAGAAAGGCTGATATGCCTCTGTGTTTCTGCCTCTGCCAGACCTCTCAACCACTCAGGTACATATTTGAACAGACTCAGGGAAAAGTCAAGAAAAAGTCAGGGACAATCAGGGACACCTTTAAAATATTAGTGCCATTAAGCTGAGACATTGAGAGACTCGGAGCATATGAATTAATACGCCTTTTCTGAAGTAAAAGATGTGTCTCACTCTTAATTATTGTCATTATTCATTAAGTGTAATTCACCACCTTTCTGGCTAAAGTCAGTAATTTTTGGAGGGATTCAGAGGGACAGAGCTAAAATTTGTTTAAAAATCGGGGGCATCCCTGAAAATTAGGGGCAGTTGGGAGGTATGGCCTCTGCCCTAAACAGATATGTCAGTGTTTGTCCTGCTGTGATACTGTGCGGGGTCGTACAGTGATGTTGTAACATTATTTCCTGCTAGAATGGCTACTTCTCTTATCACAGTCATGTAATGTAATCCCACAACAACTGTTGATGAACATCCACAGAACAAGTTGTGTGGTATGGTATTCCTATTTTTCCTTTACATTTACTCATTCTGATGCATGATATATTTATTTAAGCATCAACTTGATGTATATCTACTGTGGCTTAGTGGTACTTCATGTTGTATAGTGTGCAAGGTCTGGGGTTCGAGACTTACAGAGGTGTTTTATTTTGCTCCTGAGCAGAACAAGGGCCCCTCACATACAGAGTGACTAAGGCACTTTTAAGCAGTTGTAAGCAGGTTTGCTCATTGCTGTGCATTGCTTAGCCAAGCGCAAACTCACGCAAACCCACTAACTACTGCTTAATAGTACTTACTCCTGCTCATCCCCGTGCTCATTTATGTGCAGATGGGTGTAGGGAAGGTCCATAACTGCCCATTTCTTCAACATCAACAGCTGTGCATAAGCAATACATTTGGAAGTAGATATGAAACCTTCAACCCCTGAGAGAGGGGTGAGAACAACAAAGTATGTTGTAATGCCAATTAAATAACATTTCATGCGTCCAGTGGACATGTGTGCAAAATGGGCTGCTATGTATGGGGCATATTTGTTTTTTTTTGGGAGCAGATTGCCCTTTTTTTTTTCAGGTGAGAGTGGAATGTGGGGTAGGGGAAGTAGGTATATTTGGGGAGGTAAGCAGACAAGACAAACAAGACGCATACAGGGGCAGTATATGACATGTGGTGGGTGAACACCTTTGAAGGGGAGGGATGTTTGGAAATCGCAAGCCCATGAGCCCCACAGATGGAAACAGTGGGACTGAGGTCCCCACCCATGGGCAGTCACCACTGCACATTCACGGCCCAGAGGGTGGCTGTGCTGGGGGCTGTGTAAGAGGGGCAGGCTGACCTGGGAGTTGCGCCACTCGGGCCTCAAGCTGGCGTAGAGGTTCTGCAACAGAATGTTCAATCTCTCTACACACCACAGCCCGGACCGTTCGAAGGGTGATAGCTGGCCCTCCTGCGCCCACGCTTGCACGGGGGGAGTGAGCCCCATCCCCTGCAGCACTTCCACCTGAAGGTGGCATAGGGCCAACGGAGGAGGAGGTCACAGGCTGGGCACCAGATCTGCTGGTGCCAGGTGCCATGGCCAGCTGAGGTGGGACAGGTGGGTCTGCTGGGACCGGCCTTCCCATACGAACTATGTTTTGGAGAGTTTAATAAAGATATGTGTTAGTAACAGTCAACAGCATTCCCAATTAGTTCTAACAGCATGCAGAAGTTTTCCCATTAACCCAACACACCAGATTTTCAACAGTTGAAAAGCAAGCATAACACATGAATATATAGAACAATAGTGGACATTACAACAGCATGCATGTTGAATTGATGGCAACAGGCCACCAATATTGTGGTATTTTAACAGGGCACATGCATAGAAATAAATGCAAATATTTATAAACCAATAGGACATATGTCCCAACAAATGTTTTGAGATTAGACATACCGATTGAGGTGTGGAATTGCATTTTTATGCACATACAGTAGGGCAGAAAAAGATAGCTCAATTAACAACTTATATATCCTTCTAGTTTTCACTACATTCCTATTAACTGCAGTTATATGTCCCTTACATGTATTATTACACTACCCAATGTCCTTATATTGTGCAACTGGATTTTGCTAGATCATTATATACATGAGCTGTATCTTACATACAAACTGTCCAAGATGCAGATGTTACTGCAACATATTTTGAGAGTTGCTCACACACACTATGCTAAGATGGTACACCGACAGCTCTACTTTCATATAATTATCTAGATATGTTGAGGTGAAAGTATCAGTTATATGTTAACAGCTCCCTACATTTCTGGCAGCAGACTGACATTTCTGGGGAACACAATACCAAGCTACTCATGTGCCAGATTAACCTGTACATGCTGGGCATGAATCAACAGTTGAGGGCTGTAAATATACATAAAAGCTACTGGCACTCCCTTCATCCATGTTATATGGGCCTACCCAAGTGTGGGTTGACACTGCTTAATACAACACTACTATTTGTAGAATGCAACAGTACAACAACATATCAAAGAAAATGACAGACACACTCCAGGAATTATACATTTATTAAAGGATTATTACACCTTTATTTATTGGGTTAAAACACTTTTTGAAGGCTCTCTCATTTATTTTATATAACAGTACATGCAGAATAACCTGCCTGATGACGCAGCCTTTGCAGCCTATCTTCATGGGCTTGCTGGTTCATAGCCTGGACACCTGCAGCTGTGAAGTAAATGCAGTGATATTGAGACATACCTATCCATGGTATAGACAAGCATAGCAAATCTTAACTACTTAATACAATGGCTACTTACTCAGTACTGGGGCATTAAGCATCGCATAGGATTCCTGGATCCACTGGTCCAGTTGATCCTCCCTACGTCACTTCAGGTCAGAATAATGGTGCCTGACCTGCTCACCAGTCCGAGGAACACCAGTGGCACTGGTCAGATCATGGGCAAGACTGTTCCAGGCCTACATTTTATACTGGGTATCCTGGTACTGGCCCCGCAGGAGTCTTTCCTCATGATTGGGGACAAGAAGCCAAACCATTACTTTGAACTCCTCAATGCCCCAGCATTGCGCTCTAAATCGAGTGCCTTCTCCAACACCAGCCATGCTGACTGCAGAAGGAAGCTACAACCAATTATAGCAAGTATTCCCGCCTATGGAGCTTAAATATGCCTCATTTCCTGCACTTATTTGTGATTGGCCAGTTTTGGAAAAACTCAGCTTTAGGCACGCCTGCTTAGCTGATGTTGACAATGTTTAAAATTCCTTTGATAGACATGTGTCTGTTGAAAGTGCATGTTTATGAAATGCTGTTATGGCTTAGTAGTTAAGTACTGTGACTATAGTGCCCAGTATCCTGAGTGTGAGCCCTGTCACTGCTTTTTATTTTTCTACTGGGCAGACCTGACTGGTTAAGGTACAGTAAAGGAGGCGTGGCCGTGTTTAACTGACTTTGCTCAACTTTGCCCGACTTTGGCCAACGTTGCTCGACGTTGCGCTGGTTAGCGCGGTGCACAGCTACATGCAAATATGTTGTTGTGCTGGTTAGCATGGTGCACACCTACGCACAAAGACATTGCACTGGTTAACGCAGTGGGCAGCTACGAGCAATTGGATTTAAATATGCTCAATACTGGTAAAATGTGCTTAGCAGTTCTTTATATTGCTTAAAATAGGGTACTCTTGCCTCAGAACGCATAACCATTTCACCTTCATATATATATATATATATATATATATATATATATATATATATATATATAATTCGTTCAGTACTACATTTAACTTTTCAATGCTTTTTATAAAACTTATACATAAAAAATGTCAGGAAATATTTTTGTATACAGATTTCCAACAGAAAATGGAACGTGCAGTAGTGGGACTTGAACTGGGAATGCCTCATCTTTGTGCAAAGACTCTAACCACTACGCTATCACTATTTTGCTTAATTTGCATATATTTTTCTTATTATTCTCTTCTGGTGTCTAAGCTGCTAACTGTAGCTAAGCAATGGGCAAACCCATGCAAATACGGGCAGCTATATCGGATGAAATAAAAAATAAAAAAACTTTCTATTTTTAATTTTGTCAGTTGTTTAACATATGGGGGAGTGTAGTGTTACACTGTGCACATGTGAGCAGACTCGCTCATGTAACTTGAAATTGCGGCATTTCTTCATTGCAGGGACATGGATTTTTGGACTGCTCGGCAGTCCGACACGCCCCCTACACTCATCCATGCTCCATGTAAGCTTTAGAGTTGAGGCAGCGCACCCTCATTAATATGCATGGCACGCTGCCGTCATACTCAGACTGGCGCTTCCATGTAAGACTAATCTAGTCTTACACAGAAGATTAGTAAATCCTGGGTTACATCTTATTTTCTACTTTCTGCAGGAAAGATGTAATGTAAAGAGAATTGAATAGAACTCCTGGTTTGTTTGTGTCTTTTGGCTTTTCCCGGTTAGGGGTCGCCACAGCAGAACTCCGGTCCGCTAATGATTGGTAGTGGATTTTTACGTACTGGGTTACCAGCCCTGACACACAACCTTCAATGAAGGCACGCCCCATTCACGTATGCCTCCACACAGAAGACGCTCTAGCTGAGAATCGAACGGGACAACGTCTTGCTATGAGGCGACAACGCTACCGCAGCACCACCACCGCTGAACAGAACTACTGGTAGTGCATATTAAATTCTAGGGATTATAATATCGATACCTGGGTTGTACGTACATGTGTAAAGTTCTTCATCTACCTGGATTTCTGTATTTTATTACAAGATAAGGCGTTAGACTTGTATTTTTTCTGTAGTAATGAAAGGTAAAGGGAGGGGACCTATCATCTAGGTTAATGACTGAACTAGGTCACATCAATCTAAGTCTCTGGTGGGATCCTAGAGTCATGGGTGTTTTTAAGGAATTAATACTTTATTTACAGCCAATCCCAAATTTGAATGAAATCACACAGCAGAGCTCTTTCCAAGTTAGCAAATATTTTTTGGAGTTGGTTAAGACTATTCCATTAGCATAAAGAATAGAGATGATGTTTAGCATATTCCAAAAAAGGTGACTGATAAATAAAAATAATGATAAGGAAGGCTCCCTACTTGAAATGTCAGCTGAAAAAAAAGATTGAAAATGCAAGAGAAGAGCAAAGAGCAAATCTTGAAAATCTCTACTCTCCTTTAAACTTCCTTTTTGCAGGGTGTTCCACCTGCACCACCCCACACCCCAAACTTATATATACCAACTCAGAGCTTGCCATACCTCAGAGAAAAGGGAATTTTCCTAGAAATGGCATCTTGGACTTGGTATATGAAAGTACATTCTTTCGGCCACTTAATCTCCATATTTCAGGATTTACTCTAGCAGGTCCTGACATTTCAAAAGGCACCAAGAAAAGATCCTTGTATTGCTTACTTCTGTTGTTGCCCCAGTTTATGGTACACCTTCAAGTATCTGGGTTGGGAGCTTTTATATGATGACAGTAGTGCCAACACATTCAAAAGCTCTTTCTTGATCTAGAAAAAAATGACCATTATAAGACCTTGCTACATCTGAGCTATTATCTGACTGGTTAAGATATAAACTGTAAGAATACTATATTGTGATGGATGCAAAGTGTTTGTCAGTAAGATTGTCATATTTAGTAGGCATTATAGAATTTTTTCAAAGATAGTCTTCTTCAATATCTGTACAATGACACATATTTGCTATAGGTCTACAGTTAATTGCTGATATAGGAGACGGTGCTTTAGGATATGGTCTTTTTGCATACTGGAGGCTGTGAGTTAAGGACCCAATAGTAAGAGAAAGGTTTAATTTTATATAAGGGTTTTACATAGAAATGGACTACATAACCATAGGAATCTTGTAACTGCACTCATTTTTTCTAGGTCATAGACAATTGATGGTTGATTGCCTTGAAGTAGAAGTGGGATTAAGAACAGGTTTATGGGGTAGGTTGTTATGGAAGATGCAGTATTAATAAAAAATATGGTTACTGGGGGAGAATGTTAAAGTGATTATGTCTTTAATACCATGAATCAAAATGCTGTGGATTTATTGTCATTTTTCATTATGGAAACTCTCTGCAGTTACTCGGGGCTTACATTCATTGTGAAGTTGTTTAGAAGGTTGGCAGTGGGAAGGATGCATCTTTTTTAAAGGCTCACAATTTTCAGTCCGTATTAGCCTGGTTCAGGATTTAATGTAGTGAGATGCCTTCCATATAGTTCCCTGGATCAAGGCATCCTAAAGAGCATGTTTATTCTCATTATGACTTTTCATCAGTAGTCCTTGATTAGTTTGCAACTTACTTTTTCCTGTAAGTGCACAGGGTGGTTTCTAGGATATATTTTTCTTCCAGGCGCTGTCTGCATTGCAGAGTTCTGAATTGCTCTGCTCTGGGCCAAATGTTATTCGCAGTGCATATGCATCCATTAGGACATGTCATTGAAGGAAAGGAATGTGGTGCTGTTCCTACATAAGCAATAACTACTTTTAGCTCTCTTTTCCCTCAGAAAAATATCACAGCTCTTGATTCACTTGATTCACTTGAGCTGAGTCTGAACACCATCAATAACAAAGGGAAGAGCAGTTGTCTGAGCCACAATCCTGCTATGATGGAGGCAGTGGCAATTCATGCTACCCTTAGGTCTTTCATGCATGTCCACAATAATTATATGAAGTAGGAATCAGCTGTAATGTATATCAAGAGTTCATAACTTTGACAAAGTACTTAATAATCATCTTACACTGTGGAACCATGTGTCAGTTTAATCACATTTACATCTGATGTTCACGGCAAGGATTAAGCTCATTATACCATCAAACGACCTTTCTGAGGTAATTTGTGCCTTAGTTTCTTCACTCTTGGTTTACTACAGTGTCTACTTTCTGTGACTTTCTTGTGTGACTATCAAGCCTCTCTAGCTGATGCTGAACTCTGTTGTCAAGGTACTGATGGGTGTTGTTGATTATGATCATAGGTAATTGGAGCCCAGAGCACATATATAATATGGTGTTACAAGTGACATACAAGTTGCTGCTTCTAACAGACTTAATCCTAGATGATATGGGTTCTGCTTCCATTACAGAGGTGTTGATGTCCTATCAGCAAGACTAGTCACTTTCCCAAAGGGCTGACAGTGGTTGACAGGATACGACTCAATTCATCTGTATTCAAGTTTTTTTCAAAAGGCCCTTCTCCTATCAAGTTCAACAGCTTGGAAACTTCAAGGAAGTGCCTCAACTGACTGTTGTAGTTACTTTAAATGTTTACTTTGCTTAGATATACACACAAATGAGGCTTATAATTTGGTATACAACGCTAACATTTTTGCTCTTCTGTGTCTGAGGTACTTCCTCAGTTTACACCAGACAATTTTTTTCAGCAAAGCTCTACTCTAGAACTCTTGCATTTTATTTACTGTCACTAATAGCCACAGAGACAATATAAAATGAGTATGCTGTTCATGTTGAAACTGTAAACCTGTGTTTTATGGACTGGTTGTTACAGCACAAAAATACCACACAAGCCATTTGTCTGAAATGTAAAACAACATTAGTAGTGTCAGTGGTGCAATAGGCAGCATACTCATATTTGGTGCAGAAGGCTGTGGGTTTTATTTCCACACCAGGTATACGGATTGCTTACACTGTAGTGCAGCATAAGGGGGGGGGATGCACTCCTGAGTCTGTCATCCTTAGGATGAGATGTTAAACAGAGGCCCCATCTGTAAGAAAGATCCCATGGCAACTATCGAAAAGAGTAGGGGTTTGTTATTGATTGTCATATAGTTACATATTATACATTATTTACAATTATATATATGTATGGGTCACCTTTAGTTTATCAACAGTCCACTTCATCAAAACCAACTTTTTTGACACAACATATTACTAACAACTGGAGAGCCGACATTTCCCATACGGTAAGTAACCTTTTGGCCATCCCGAATTCAAAAACTATCACTAAAGCACAACCCCTTAATAAATATTCCAACTCCGAGAATGCAGTACCGCAGGGGTAAGGGGCAAAGTTCAGGTCGATGGCCAAATGGTTATTTACCATGTGGGAAACATCAGCTCTCCAGTTGTTGGTAATATGACATGTCGGCAAAGTTAGTTTCGGTGAAGTGGGCTGTCGATAAACTAAAAGGTAACCCATATATATATATATATATATATATATATATATATATATATATATATATATACACACACACACACACACACACACACACACACACACAAACATATATATATATATCTTTTCACTTACTGTCCATTTACAATTTACTACATTCTTATCTTGCACATTCCAATCCCTCCCTTTCTTCCACAACCAAAAACGTACCTTCTTAAAAATTTCCAGTATCCATTTTTCATTGAATTTCTTTTCATTTACTCTTTCATTCTATATAGTTCATAAAATATAAAACTTTTTTTTATCAATCTCCTTCACATCTTGCTGTCCTTTATTACCATAATACCCATATTCCAATATATTCATGTTTACATCTTTCATACTTTCAATATCTACTAATAACTTATTTTCACATTTTTCTTCTGCAAATCTTTTACTCTTTTAAAATTCAAAAAACATGTTCTGTTGTTTCAATTTCACCACAATAATTGCATATTTTTCTTCTATTCTTTTGTTTGGCATATTAACCTTAAACAGGCAACTTACTTATTGTCAATCTCTACAAAAAAATCTTTACATTCATAAACTTTCTTACACCACCGAAATCTTGCTTTTATAGCTCTTATTTTTTTCATATCCTAAATATCTCCATGGATAAATACAATAATGTTTATTCATTACATTCAAATACCATTCTTTTCTATTTTTTCTACACTTTTCATATTTAATTTCCATAAAAATTTTATTTTGATATTCTTTCATTTCCTCATTTAAATAGCCTGTTTTTCCCTGTGCCTAGCTTTTCCCATATGTCCTTATATTTTTCTTTCATTATTACATTTATTAAATCTCTATTCTTTTTTCAGTCCTGTCAATACTTTATAAAGATTCAAAAATACTGAATGAACAATATGATTAATTAATCCTAATCCCCCTTTTTCTTCTTCTTTGACATTCAAAACCCCACTTCTAACTGGATTTAACCTTGATCCCCATTTAAATGAAAATGCAACAGACATTAATTCTTTCTTATAGTTTAACAGTATCAATATATGCACTTGCTAAAAATGCAGTTTATCCATACAGACTTGAGTTTATTAAATGTACTTTCTTCTTATAACCACTGTATATGTTTTCCAGAGCATGCATACATTCTGAACTTTTTTTATAACCTTCTCCCACTGTTGTACTCTATGTACATAAGTCCCATATTCTATCTCCAAAATAACTATAACCTTGTCATTACACTGAATACCCTCTATATTATCTGCTATTATAGTACCTTTACTTTTATCTTTAGGTATACATAATCCAACCACTTTTAAATGTTGGTTTAAACTTTTAATCTCTTCTTCCATCCACTCTTTATACTTAGTAATTAAAATTGTCATCTACATAAATAAGAATAATTGATAATTGACATCCTTCTGTCATCTTACACCATGCTACTCTTAATTCTCTATTCACCTTATTAACTACTACATTCATAATCAATGCAAATAAAATAATACTTGCTGGACATTCTTGCCTTATCCCATGTATTTATTTCTTTACTTAACCATCCATTTAATATTCTCACATTATTATTTTCATACACTGAAACTAATATTTTTATTGTTTTATTACTTATATTGTATCCTCTCAATATATCCCATAAGCACTCATGTTGCATGTAATCAAACGCTTTACTGAAATCTCCTACCATACCTTTAACTTCAGTCTATTTATAACATCATCTATCACTTCTCTATTTAACAAATCTTGACTTCCTTTTCCTTTTTTACCAAAAAAGTATGTTCACGTAGTTCATCTATCTAATTTCCTAACCTTTTCCCTATTATTTTCATAAATATCTTGTAATCTGTATTGTTCAAAACTACTGGTCTCCAATTTCTTATCTCTTGTTTTTCTCCTTTCTTCCATATAAGTTTCATCATTCCAATACATATCTGCTTTCCTACCACTCCTTTTTCTGGCTATTCACTTAGTACCTCCACAAAACACACTTTTTTGCCATTCTTCCATATTATTATACATATGGTATTAAATCCCATCCAATCCAGTAGCCTTTTCAGCGTTTACTTATTTTAATATATTATTCAATTCTTTCATGCTTATTTTTTTCTTCTAAGCCTTGGTTATTTTCTTTATTTAGTCTTTTAACGTTCTATTTTTTGGCTCCCTTTTCTCTTATTCCTTCTAAATGTATTTTCTGTATGCTTCCTTATTACCTCCAATATAGTCTCCTATGTTGTCAATCTCTTCCCTTTCTCATCCTTTAATTCTCTTATTGTTCTTTTTTACGATCTTATTCAAATATGGTGCAACCTCTTCTTTTTTTCCTTGTAATACCTTTGTGTAAATAACATTTTTTCATTTTCTCTTGATTTCTTTCAAACATCTGCTTCTCTTTTCCATAATAATCTCTCTTATCTCTTAACACTTAAGTAATTCCTGACTCATTTTTTATACTTCTATTTCTCTTTCATTCTTTTTATATCTCAACATTTCATTTTTCTTTAAAACTTATCCACTAACTCATCCGATTTTCACAAAAAATTCTCACGTCTACATGATCTCTCCATAATTGATTAATCTCTCTTCTATCTTCCTCATTTAGTCCTTTTTCACTTAAACTTTTAATACCATTGCCCACTCTTATATAGCCTTCCTTTTCTTGAAATTCTATCCAGATTGCTTAGTGATATGAAAAATCTGTTACTTTTATTCCTTTTTATATGACTTTCGAACTACCAGATATTATAAAACAATTTATATTAGTGTGTGTGTGTGTATATTTATATATATATATATATATATATATATATATATATATATATATATATATATATATACATACACACACACACACACACACACACACATACATATATATATATATATATATATTTATAAACTTCCACTTTTTATAATTTCGGATATTATCCTAACATCATTTCCCTTTTTTCTTCTTTTTCTTAGATCACAATTAAAATACCCCACTAACATTCTTCCCATATTGACTCCAACATAGTTTAATTTTTTTGAAATATAATTTTCTTTCACACACACAAAAAAAAACACTTCATGCATCACCGCCTAGCTAGGGTTAAAGTATTCCCGGCGCCATAAAGTCTGCTCTTTGAATTTTCCCTTAGAACTAGCCATTTTTTTAGTTTTAGCAATCCAATCTGTTTTTTTTTCAGCTCAGCACTTGTTCAGAACTCATTGTAAGCACTAAATAAGCTACAAATTACTACAGCACTCAACTTTCCTCACTTGTCTAGAGGAAAACAGTTTTTAGTACTTAATAAATAAGCACCTATCCAGGCATGTCTAAGGGTCAGCTCCTGGTGTTTCCTCCTGTCTACCTGATGAATCTGGGCATCTTGGGGCAATGCAGCAATTGCCTCATGTACATAGACAACCCTCTCCTCCTACCACCCAACACTACAACCTGTAAAAGATGCACTTATATAGCCAAACTGGAAAGCTCTCTTCACCCAAGACTGGACTACACAGTCAAGAGGAGAAGGTAAACACTTGCACCACACCACACTCATCACATAGTCCCTCAAAACCTACACCACCAAAACACACACATAGAAACACAAAACACACACCTACATTCATGGAGGCTCTCAATAAAAATCTGCCCAAGCAACAGGAGCCTCCAAAGCAGAAACGCAAGCAACCTGCACCCCCCAACACAACCCAAATGACACATAGCCCACAAACTCAGTGTGCCACTCAACCACAGCCCGTAAGGCATAACAACGTACCCAACACTCTAGTCATAGGTGACTCTATGGTCAGGCACACTAATGTACCACTCACCAGGCTAAACAAGGAGAAAGTTACTGTCAGCTGCCTGTTGGTTGCCAGTATCCACCACATAATGCACGCACTCAAGTTACTCCACAACAAGTACAAATATGACTCTGTCATTGTCCATGTTGGTGTGAATGACACGAGACGTACCTCCCTGGACTACATGAAAAGAGACATGGAGGAGCTGTCTGATCTTGTAGCCCAGGCATGTATGATCCTAGAACTGAGAAGCATCCTGCCATTACCCAGAATGATACCACAGTACAAGGACAAAATGATTGGCTTCAACAATTGGCTAACCTTCTGGTGTCATTCTAAGGGGATCCAGTATCTGTCTGCCTGGGATTACATGATCAACAGACCACGATGCTTTGCCAGACATGGCCTGCATCTGTCACCCTTGGGATTCCGGATGGCTCTTGCCACCCCTATAGTGCCTTTTTAGGCAATGTTCAAATGACAAATTCACCACTGTAACAGGTACAAGCAAGCAAAATCTGAGGGTAATGCTACTCAATGCTAGAAGTCTAAGCCTCAAAATGCACTCATTCGAGGCACTCCTTAAAATGGAAAACATCGCCATCTGTGCAGTGACAGAGACCTGGTTCAAGGATCCAGAGAGCACCCCTGCATTACCAGGCTATAATTCATACCACACCTTTCGGCCACCTAACCTGGACCGAAACACCAAAGGTGGAGGCGTGTCCATATTCATTAAGGATACCCACACCTCCAGGCTAGTTGCTCAGCATAATGCATCCGAGATTATCCAAGTGCAACTAACTCTGGGCAAGACCGCAATCCAAATTTTAGCTTGCTACAGATCCCCCACCATGCCCCAGGATCCTCATTTCTTGATACACTGGAAATTATTAGGGCACAAACTAACACCCTAATAATGGGTGATTTCAACTATCCCACCATTAACTGGGAAAACTATTCATATACCAACTCTTTTGCTCAACATTTTCTGGTATTCAAAAATTCCAATGCCTTGGATCAACTTATCCACACCCCCACCAGGGGCAGCAATATCCTAGACCTGGTCATTACCAACATGGGCAACCGGTGTGCCACACCAGAGGTCAATTCCTCGTTGGTCGGATCCGACCACAAGCTAATCACCCTAGACATCCATATCCCACTCCCACCCCCATCCCCCATTAGGGAAACGACCGTAAAAAATTTCTTCAAAGCCAACTTCACACTTTTTAAGACAAAAGTGGCAAACTTCACAACACCAATGCAGAAGGACAATAGAGGTACGACTGCTGAATCCTACACAAATGCACTTTATAAGCACTTACACGAGTGCATAGATCGTGCAATCCCTAACAGAACCAAGATGCTATACTCCAAAAAAAGGAAGCCAATCTGATGGTCCCCTGTCATAAACAAACTCTACAACAGAAGAAAGAAACTGTTGCAAAAAAAAAAGAGTAAAATCCTATGATTGGAGGAACTCCCTGGTCAGCCTCAGTAAGACGATGAGATCCCTCATAAAATCCTCCAAAGCTAGTTATGGAAACATAATCACCACTGATTCTGTAGACAACCACAAAGTATTCTATAGCTATGTCAAGAATCTCAATGGCAACTCTTAGATGTGCTCTGAGTTACAGCACAATGGCAGTAAATATACAGAACTAAGTGATATTGCCAACATCCCCGCAAATAGGTTCAATGCTAACTTTACCTCCCTCTCACCCCCTACAGGGTCCATCTCTATACCGGAAGAATGCAAAGTTCCTGTAATTACAACTGCACAGGTAAAAACCACACTCTCCAAAGCCAAGAACAAAGCATCCATGGGACCTGGCAACATCCCAGGCTGCATTCTACATGAACTACAGAACGATCTGGCACCCCACCTAAGTACCATGTTCAATCATACCCTCACCTCAGGCTTTGTGCCCACTGAATGGCGCACAGCGGTGTTTATCCCACTCCACAAAGGGGGAGCCACCACAGACTCCGGGAACTACTGCCCCATTAGCCTGGTCTGCAAAGCTATGGAACGTATCATCATAGAACTTATAAACAATAACATTGGTACTCTCCAAACTCTGGAACCCACCCAGTTCAGGTTTGTAAAAGGTAGATCATGTCTCCTAAACCTGATAGACTTCTTTGAAGTGGTCATCAACACCGTAGATGAGGGTAAGGTGGTTCACACAGCCTATCTAGATCTCCCCAAGGCTTTCGACACCATCTCCCACTCTGGAATTATAGATAAACTCACTAAACTAGGTATAAATCCCTATGTCACAAGATGGGTTGCCAACTTGCTCACTGACAGAACACACACTGTGAAAGTAGCAGACTCCAAATCTGACTTCAGACCAGTGACAAGTGGAATACCACAGGGTTCAGTCCTGGGTCCTCTCCTGTTTGGTATCTACTACTGTGAAGTACAGGCTAACACAGAAGGTCTTTGGCTAACAAAGTTAGCAGATGACTGCAAACTAGGAGCCATAATCGAAACTCCTAATGATGTGGACATCTTACAAAAGGGCCTCACTGAGACATATGTCTGGTGTCAAAGCCATGGCCTCAAGCTGAATGCCAAAAAGTGAATCATCATCCCTTTTGGTAAAACTATGTATCCATGAACTACCACATAGGCGGTAGTCTACTTAACACCGAAAGTATGATAACAGACCTTGGGACACAGGTGGACAGTAGTCTCTCTTTTGATAATCACATCGCCACAGTATGCAGGAAATCCCTTTACGTGGCACACCTCATCACAAAAGGTTTCTCATCCAGGAAAAAAGAGGTAAGTGTTTCCCTCTACTCGTCGCTCATTAGACCCATTATAGAATACGGCGCCCTTTTGGTATGTACCTCACAAGACATCTACAACTGGAAAGGCCACAGAAATACCCCACAAAGAGGATTACCAGCCTCAAACAGATGCCTTACTCAGACCGTCTCAAAAAACTCGAGCTTTACTCCATCGTATATCGGCTACTCAGAGGTGATCTCTGCCTAACATACAAAGCTATGTCAAACCAAGAGCTGTTGGACATGCTCCACTTAAAGAAATCCCAATCCCTCCATGCTACATGTTCTAGGGACCTAAACCTTGTCACCACAATAAACAGAACATGGTGTAGGGATAGATTTCTGTCCCAGAGACTTCCCATACTCTGGAACAAACTACCTATCTATATCAAACAAAGCTCCTCATTAGCACTCTTCAAGAAAAATCTTGATGATTGGATGGGAGATAGGAAATTCACCCCGGGGATCACTTATGTGGCTCTGCTCGACAGGGGCACAGGAAAGTAGTTTTCTTGGATAGCGAAAGCCAGGGTACCTTTTTGGCTAGGCTTATACAGGCCCTTGGGCCAACAGCCTAGTACCTACCTATGATTCTATATACTTTTTTTCCACTTTATGTCCATCACTGTTAGTCTACCCAGTGCTGCTATAGTATAATCTAGAACTCTTTGTTTCATGACATAATTTGCCTAATCCTAAACATGTTTCTTTTCCCATATTCCAGATAATGTCACCATCCCACAACTCTTCTGTTTGCAACCATTCACCTTCTGTTAATATTATTGTGTCTTCTAATATAATAATATGCATATCAAGAGCTGAACTCCATTCTAATACAACTAATCTTTTTTATACTATTTACATTTATAGCCAAGATTTTCTCCTTTTTTCTTATATAAATTGTTATCCAATTCTACTTCTACACTTTACCTTTTTTATTTCTTTTCATGATTACACTTTTAAACTTTGTTTTTCTATCTTTCACCATTTTCCCTATGGGATTCTTTTTTCCTTTAACCATTCTCCACTTCATATACTCGCCTTCACTTGACTCTTGCATTATTCCCTCTAATTTGTTTTTTTTTCTCATACACTAATTTCCATTCATTTTATTTTCTTCTACTATTATTTGTTCTTCCTGTTCATTTTCTAAATTCCCCTCTAGGTTATGTTCACATTTCTATTTTTGCTCTTGTTCTTTGACTTCTATGCTATCTTCACAATCCACCCATACATACTCCATTTGTCTGCACTTTCTACATTTCATATCACACTTCTTAGCTTCATGCTCTGGTTTACCACAAATAAAACACTTTCTTTTGTCACAATTGCTAATTAAACGATCTTTACTGGGAAAAAAAACATGTTTTCCATTGCCCCCTATATTTTACAATACCTTTGTTTCCTTCAATATTTATCATACTTGGAAGAGGGTTACTGTCAGAAGAACGAAGACGAATTATGTCGAATGCGTCTTTGTCGAACTGTAAATGTCGAAAATGCAAAATGACGAAGTTGCTTTTAAGTGAATTATTTCCCTAGGAAAGAAGTCGCTTGGCTGCTTCCATCACATTTTTGGCACTGTAGTGCGATCTCGGAGTTGGTATATTTAAGTTGGGGGGGGAGAGTGTTTAGTGTGTTTTTTTTTTTTTTTTTGGGGGGAACAGCAAATTTTTTCCCAGGAAAAAATTTGCTGTTCTGGTTGTTCGCTATTTTTTGTTTTCATTCTTTTGTGGTCGAAATAACAGCGTTCAATCTTTTGATCATTCACTGTTATAACATAGACCCTTGGAAGATGTATGATTTTTTTTCATTTTCCATTTTCAGAATCATGCCACATTTCCATCCCTCAGTCCAGAAACCTTTATTATCATACATTTTTGTAACATCCATAACATCTTTACATAAACCTCAGGATTTAATAAACTCCTTGTAGACATAGTGTAGAGCCTACACAAAATGTTACCATGTCAGTGTACATGGTCCCCCTCAGCAATGCATCATGCATATTAATCATGGCACGTTACTGAGGGAGAGCCATGGAACATGGTTACTGAATCAGTGTAGGGAGTTGTAGTGCCAACTGCATCCGCAGATGAGTAAGAGATTCCCTGCACTGTCCAATTGTATAACGTCAATTGTTTATTTAATTGCTGTGTTTATTTTATTTTTTTTTATTTTTACTTTTTTTCTATTCTTTTTTTTTAATGATGTTTGTGCAGTGCAGCACAGAGTACAGCAATGCTAAGCAGTGCCAAGACACCTGCCAGACAGATAAAAATAAAAACTGGGTATGATTAATTATTTATTTAAACGTCATGTTTAAGTAGAGCTGAATGAGTTTCTGCAGCGCATGGCACAGCAGTGCTTATAGGCAGCTGAGAGGTATATGCACATAACCTCATAGCTAAATGGGTAGAGGTACAGCCTCATGAGCAGTAAGTGCAGGGTTTGAATACATGCAAGGGAAAATAAGCATTTAGTTTTGAAATACAAATTATACCAATTTTATGTAAATTCTGGCCCACTGCACTCCACTAAGCTCTGTTAAGACCTGCTAAGCACTGCATAAACACAATAATGGCTGAAAATGTTCATACACTGCTCGGCTCTGCTGGGCTGGTTTGTGCACTGCTAAGCATACAGGTCCTCGAGTTTTTGCATGGCTCAGCTCAGCTGCAATCGTTTATGCACTGCTAGGTGATGTGCTGCATTTTTAAATGTTTCACAATGGAGTGCAAGGTTGGGAAAACAGGGTATATTAAGCCCAATAGGCAGAAATACTGCATAATCTGCTGGAGTTCTGTCTCTGATGGATACTATGGTAGGCATTGGTGAGGGTTCACACTTTTGGGCACAGCATTGGGGCATCCTGGAGTCCAAGGTCATGGTCAGACTCCTTGTAAAAAAAATGTAGGCCGGCTTCTGTAGAGAGGTTACCAGGGCTCAGAGTGTAAGTGGGAGGCCTGGGACCAGCAGGCAAGGGACCTCACCAGTGCAACTGGTATCCCCCGCACAGCTGAGCAGTGTCATCACCACTACAACCTGAAGAGATGTAAGGGAGACCGCTTGAGCACCTGAACCCAAGAATTTTGGGAAGGAGATGCCCCACATGTATGCAAGTAGTTTTACCTCTGTACCACCAATATCTAATCTGAATGCCTGCTAAACTGGTATGCATAATGGTGTTCTTCTCTCCCAACAGCTGCAGAGGAGAGGGCTTGTAACCTTGAGGTGCATGCTGGGAGCTTGGCCAGGTTGTGCCATGAGTGTGGTGAGTATGTATGTATTATGCTAACAGTAGTGAAATAAGCAAGAAAAGAGTAAAGCATCACCTGCAATAAAGTATGTAACTTAAAGTTTGTATTGCAACAAATGTGGACTTAGAGCTGTAGTGCAATAAATAAATAATGCAAACTGTAGTGCAATAAAAATATGAAACAATACCATTACCTGCATTCAAGTATATACAATAAAGTCTGTAGTGCAATAAGTGTGCAATTAGAGCAGTTTATCAATAAATGAATAATGCCAACTGTTCTGCAGTAACTCATGTACCACTGCCAAGAACACCAAGGTTAATTGTGTACATCAGGTTTGTCTTTATTTAACCATGGCAGTAGAACCGTATGCATTCAGGCTGGAATAGAAGGTGCTGCAATCAAAGATAACACTCTAATAGCCATAGCATGGAAATATAATGGAGCCAAATGTCTTATTTAACACATACAGTACTGGTCAAGGCTGTTTCTAAGCCAGTATTGTCCACATAATGCTCTGTCATCCACAAACAGCAGGTAAGCAAGGTATATGGGTGAGGTAGGTAGCCCACTCCATGATCTAATATTGTTGGTTGACTTCACAGATATTTCAAACCGGTAACAATATATTGTGTATACCTGCATTCTATATACTAATGTATAGATTACCTACAATCTCTGTCATGCTTGTATTTTGTGCATGTGTGTTTTACTGTCACTACAGTCTAGTATACAACTGTAGTAGTACTACCAGGTCATATATTGGTTCCATGTGAGCTCTAGGCAGATATTAGTCAGTAGTCAGCAGTGACTAAGTAGCTCAGTTTGTTAAATGCGCCGTCCATAGTACATTTTGCCACACACAGACCAGGGTCTGAATCCAGTGCTATGTATTACTAAATATTACAATATCGCTCAAGTAATGTTTACAGATTTCTCTCTCCACATGAACTACAGGTAAATGGGTGAGGTAGCCCATATTATGAGTAAATAATTGTGTGTTTAGATGTCACAGACTGTTAAAATCTTTAACAAGAATGTGAAAGTACAGCATAACCTAAAGGAAATAAATATAATAATAATAAAATAAAATAAAATAAAATAAATTTAATGTGTAATCTTGGCATGGCTGCATGCCTGGAGGGTCTGTTCAAAGTTGCTGCAGCCAATTTATACATTCCATGCAGATGCCCTCTGCAGTCACTGGTACTGGGTTTTATCCCGTGCCTGCCAAGCAAGGCATGATAGTTATTTAGGGTCTGTACTGTACACATACATGTCTCTAAAGTGTCACTCTGTCAAGTAATTTAATTAGTAGTGTGTAATCTGTCTGTCACAGGATTACCATTGGCATGTGTAACAGAGGGAGATACTGCTAGCACAGCTGTCTGGAATTTTGTAAATGGTTATGTGTCATTTGTAAATATCAACATGATTCATATGCTCGTCTTATAATGTATTAGAACTGCATGTTATGTGTATATTAAACTGCTGGTACAGAGTGTGTTGAACAGGGTTTGTATGGTACTGAGCTTAAAAGATGTATCCACAGTGTACCCTACTGAAAGAAAATAGAAATGTATATACACTATTGTAGCTGTGTAAATTTATATATTTTTAACAGTGGACACTGGAACATAGAAGTTAAAACTTGCAAAACTTCAGGAAAATAGTTGAAATTAAATTGTTTTATAACCACATAATAAAAGAGATGCTATATTTCAGTTTTAGTGCAGTAGCAGACGTAATGTCTAGAACCAGAAGTTTTTTGTATTGTCTAAGTGTGGAGGAATGTAAATTATTTTATGACTTCCACCTTTGCCTTAGATCTAAAAGAAGTCCTTATTTATGTATTTTCACACAGAAATGCTAAATGCTGGCTTTCTAGCAATGGGGGGGGGGGGGTTCACCTGGGATAGTCAGATGACAAAAGTGTCATCCTGCAAGTATCCCAGCAGCAATATTTGAAATATTAATTTAAGAAGTCTTCCAGAGAAAGGCTGTACATTTTCTATTTTGTCTTTGACCTGGCAGCATCAGCTGGGAAAGCCCACTCATCACATCTGTCTTGCCTGGCTCTGTAAGTTAACTAGGAAGAAGTAATTTCTTTTAGATATAGTTAGGAATATAGTAAAGATTAGTTTAGATGATTCTGTATTTATTTGCGACGGTCCTGCAATGTTGTTTTAAATATTTCCTGTGATTTTAAACTCTGAAGTCACTGTGAATACATATTTAGTATTGTCTTGTTCTTTTATTTATTACTAAATATATTTAAACCTATCTTTGTGGCTGATATTTGTGAGACATATTTAAGCTCTTGGAGTACTTGCATATCTATTTGGTGACACTGTGCAGGCCAATCCTAATAGCTTTTCTCTTGGTCAAATGACCATTTGGATTAGTACTAACATTACACAATAAGATTGGACAGCCTATGATAAAGTCCTTAAAGTAGTTGACAAGGAGTGACTGAGCAGAAGGGGACATAGCTAATAAATCTGTGCCAGCCTTTCCCAGGTGTGTGTGTGTGTGTGTGTGTGTGTGTGTGTGTGTGTGTGTGTGTGTGTCAGCTACTTGGGCAGGGACACAAAGCACTGGCTTGACAGAGAGGGTGCTGGAGTTCTTGGCTTGGTCACTCAGCTGAGATCTCAACTCTTATTGCTGGGCCAGTGGGCAGTCTTACTGGGGATCTGGAGAAAGAGGGAGAAACCAGCCCCAGACTGACTGTGATCTCTGTGTGCTCTTAAGAGAAATTGCACTTTATTGTGTGTGTACTTGTTATCCTCCCACTGTGTACATTCCCCACTGTTGCCAGTGGTGAGGATTGAGGCTCCTTGATTACTGGGCCACTGTTGGGGCATCACATAATAATTAGTGGGCAGTGGTGGGAAATTCACATCACATATTAACTGGCGAGCACTGGTGTGATATCAACATCACATATTAATTGGTTTGCAGTGGTGGGATATTAGGATTCAGTGCTGTGGATATTGAATTCTTGTAGCCTGTAAACAGTGGTCACTAAGGAAGCTGCTTGTACTCTCAATCAGCCAAACAGTGAACATTCAGAGTTTCATATCAGAATTGTTTTATTTTTTGTTACCTTAGTTAGTCAGGGGAGAGCAGGCAAGGATGTCAGTAGAGGAGTATGGCAAGGTGACAGGAAGCCAGTTGGCTGAGATATGCCAAGATAAAGGAGTGCTGCATGACAACCTGACTAACGCAGAGATGACTGCAGCCCTAGTCACAGCTGCATCACAGACCAGCAACCAGGAAGACAATCAGAATGGCCATGGAGATGTACACCTCAGAAAATGAAAAGTTTAACATTTCCAGAGGACTTAACAATCTGTCTGGAGTTAAAGAGACTAGAATTGGAGGCCAAATGGTTAGAATTAGCAGAGAGACTGTGGTGTTTGGAGGCTGAAGAGAAGGAGAAACAGATGGCACTAGAAACAGCGGAGAGACTGAGACATCTGGAAGCTGAAGAGAATGAGAGACACAGGCAACATGAGAAGGAGATGCTGACTTTGCCAGGGTCATGGAGGTAATGGGGAAGGGACTAACCAAACCCCAAATGCAACAATGGTCAGTAAATTTCTTTCACAATTTACAGAGGGGATAATTTTGATAGTTTCATTCATATGTTTGAAAGGGTATGTAAACAGTATAATGTTGGCCAAGGGCTCTGGGGACAGTTCCTGACCCACCTTACTCCATGGCAAAGCTGTAACTGCTATTCTAAGTTGTCTGATATGGACTGCTTAAATTATAATACTGTTAAAAACTGTCTTTTAGAGTGGTTTAAGTTAACACCTGAAGCTTATACGAAAAGGTTTTGTGAGCATAGATGCAAGGTAGATGCAAGGGTCTGTGAATATACAGCTGAACTAAGCACTTATTTTCATAGATGGGTGAGTGGGTGTCAGGTCACCACTATTGAAGGGCTGGCAGACCTTTTGGTGAGGGAATAAGCCCTTAGCACTTTGCCTGAGGACATGAAAATCTGATTAACAGATAAGCAATGCAATACTGCAGATGAGTTGGGGAAAAAGGGAGACCTATACCTAGCAAGGGATACCCAGTACTGCTCATGGGTCTACGGGAAACCATGGTGGGCAGCCTAGACCACCCCAACAGAGTCTGCCAGTTGCAGGAGAAGCCACTAGTCCAGGTACATGTCCACGACCAAGGGTTAAATGTTTTAAATGCAACCAGTGGGGCCGTGTACCATATAGATGTCCACAGAGGCAAGGTGGGGAACAAAAAGTGGGACAGCCAGTAAGTGGAAATGACAGAATGCCAGCCATGAGTTATCTGGAGATAACAAGGGTAACAAACTACCACAACAGGTTATATCCTATCTTACTAAATGGGAAAAAGACCACGGCTAAGACAGACACAGCCTCTTAACTAACCATTGTGAAGCCTGCAATGGGTAAAGAGGAGTACTACTTGCTTGGGCAGTCTACTCCAGTCACAGCTTTAGGAGGGACCACATTCCAAATACCTTTGGCTAGGGTTCACCTCGACTGGGAGTGTGGAAAAGGAAGTCATCAGGTAGGAGTGTTTGAGGATATCCTTGCAGATGTCCTGATAGGGAATGATTTTGATAATGCAGTACCTTGTGTGCATGCAGTGGCATGCAGTCAGGCTTGGAGACAAGCATGTGGGTCTGGTAGTCTGGGGGGGGGGGAGGTGAGACAGCACACTTGCAGCGAGACCTGGTGAGGTGGCTACTTCAGAGAGGGAACTACCCTGTAGCAGTGAGACTGAAGGTGAGCCACAGCTGCTTGTGGGTACTGATGTTCCCTTGGACAGAGTGACTGCAGCGGCAGAGGTGAATAGTAGTACCCAGGAGTCAGAGGATGCCAAACTTCCTGTGGAAAGGCAGCTGGGAAGGGTTACAAAGAGAGAGCTGAGACAGGCTCAGCTCTCAGAACCTACATTAAAAGGCCTGAGGGAGGTAGCCAGTGAGGCACCTGATTGTCAAGGAGAAGGGGAACCTGTATATTAAGACAAATGGTTACTATATAGAGAGTGTACCCCTGAGGGAGGGCTAGAGGGTGAGAGAATACAGCAGTTCGTAGTGCCCGGAGCCTACCATCTGGTACTTCTAGCCATAGCCTATGACATTCCCTTTGCAGGTCATATGGGCATAAAGAGATGCATTATGCAGAACTTTTATTGCCCTGGGATTTCCAAAGATGTAACAGGGTACTGCAGGACCTGTGAGCAGTGTCAAAATGTAGGCAAGGCAAGAGACAAGATCAAGGCTCCTTTGATGCCTCTGCCTGTGATTGAGGAGCCATTTCAGAGGGTAGGTATGGATACTGTGGGGCCTCTGAGTACCCCAAGTTTCACAAGGAAAAAGTATATCCTAGTGGTAGTAGATTATGCTATCAGATACCCTAGGCAGAAAAGGTGTCAAACACTTTGTTAGAGATTTTCAGCAGGGTAGGTTATTCAAAATAAATACTGACTGACAGAAGTGCCAATTTCACATCAGACTTGCTAGTTATCTATGGAAGTACTGTGGGGTGAAGCACCTAAAGACCACCCCCTACCATTCCCAGACTAATGATCTTGTTGAGAGGTTAAACTCTACACTCAAGAGCATGCTACAGGCATGTGCAGACCAGTTCAAGAGGGAGTGGGACAAATATTTGCCCCATCTGTTTGCTTACAGAGAGGTGATTCAGGAATCCACAGGTTTTTCACCCTTTGAGTTGCTGTATGGTCATAGGGTGAGGGGACCTCTAGATCTGATTCGAGATGAGTGGGAAGGTGTGTGTGAATCCCACAAGGAGTCTGTTGTGGCATATGTCCTAAACCTCAGGACAAGGCTCAGGGAGCTCATGGACTTGGCCCAGAAGAACCTGGCAGAAGCCCAACAGCAGAAAAAGGTCTGGTATGACAGGAATGCTCATACTAGAGAGTATGCTGTAGGGCAGCAGGTAATGGTTCTCATTCCTGTCAGACACAACAAGTTGCAGGCAGCTTGGGAGGGACCATTCAAAGTGGTAAGGAAGGTCAGTGATGTTAACTACATGGTACAACTGCTAGGCAGGAGGCAGGGGCACAGATTGTACCATGTTAACATGATGAAACCTTACCATTATAGAGAGGCCTTTGTGCTGAGTATTTGTAGTGCATGGCAGCAGGAGTCTGAGGGGGATCTGGTGACTGATCTCAGTGAGGCTTGGACTGACACCTCAGTGGAAGGGGTAGCAATGTCCCAGCAGCTATCCCCTACCCAAGTTTGAGAAATCCAAGTAGTGTTAGAGGAGTTTGGGGACATGTTCACTGGAAAACTATGGTTCACCTACCTGGTGCAGCACTATATGGATACAGGATCCCAAAGACCTATTAAGCAGGTCCCTTGGGTGGGGGATGTAGTCAGCCAGGTCTGCTTAGAGGGAGAAGAACACCCAGTCGTATATCTCAGCCATAGGCTCCAACCCAAGGAGGAATGCTATGCAGCTGTACAAAAGGAGTGTCTCGCCACAGTGTGTGCACTACAGAAACTTCAACCTTACCTGTATGGAAGAAAATTCTCAGTAGTTACAGAACACAATCCCTTAACATGGCTACATTGAGCCAGCCAGCAAAATGCAAAGTTACTAAAGTGGAGCCTAGGGTTGCAGGCATATATGACAGTGCAGCACTGCAGTGGGGTTAGCAATGCCAACGCAGATGGGCTATCAAGACAGGATATGGTTCATAGGTAGGTACTAGGCTATCGGCCAAGGGCCTACATAAGCCTAGCCAGAAAGGTTCCATAGCTTACGCCACCCAAGAAAGTTATTTACCTGTGCCACTGTCCAGCAGAGACACAGAAGTGATCCCCGGGGTGTATTTCCTATTTCCCATACACTCGTCAAGATTTTTCTTGAAGAGTGCTAATGAAGAACGTTGCTTGACATAGATGGGTAGCTTGTTCCAGAGTATAGGAAGTCTCTGGGACAGGAATCTATCCCTCCTGCATATCCTGTTTATTGTGGTGACAAGGTATAGGTCCCTAGAGTGTGTAGCTCGGAGGGATTGGGATTTCCTTAGATGTAGCATGTCCAATAGCTCTGGGTTTGACATAGCTTCATATGTTAGGCAGAGATCACCTTGGAGTAGGCGATATGTTACGGAGTAAACTGGAGTTTTTTTGAGGTGGTCAGTGTAGGGCATTTGTTTGAGGCCAGTAATCCTCTTTGTGAGGTACTTCTGTGGCCTTTCCAGCTGCTGCAGATGTCTTATGAGGTACATTCCAAAAGGGGCGTTGTACTCTATAATGGGTCTAATGAGGTCAGATTTGGAGTCTGCAACTTTTACAGTGTAGGTTCTGTCAGTGAGCCAGTTGGCAACCCATCTTGTGATGTAGGGATTTATACATAGTTTAGTGAGTTTAGCTATTATTCCAGAATGGGGGATGGTGTCGAAAGTCTTGGCGAGGTCAAGATAGGCGGTGTGAACCACCTTACCCTCATCCATGGCTTTGGTGACTGCCTCAAAGAAGTCGATCAGATTCAGGAGGCATGATCTGCCTTTCACAAACCCGTACTGGGTGGGATCCAGAGTTTGGAGGTTACCAATGTCTTTTTATTTATGAGTTCCATGATGATATGTTCCATGGCCTTGCAGACCAGGCTCGCCGAGCTAATAGGTCGATAGTTCCCGGGATCAGTGGTGGCTCCCCCTTTGTGGAGTGGGATAACTGTTACTGTGTGCCATTCATTGGGCACAAAGCCTGATGTGAGGCTATTATTGAACATGGTGCTTAAGTGGGGAGCCAGTTCATTCTGAAATTCATGTTAAACCCAGCCTGGGATGTTGTCTGGTCCCTTGAATGCTGTGTTTTTGGCTTTAAAGAGTGCAGCTTTTACCTACGTAGTTGTGATTACAGGGACTCTGCATTATTCCTGTATAGATATGGGCCTTTTAGGGGGTGAGAGGAGGGTAAAGTTAGCAATGAACCTATCTGCCAGGATGCTGGCAATATCAGTTGGTTCTGTAATTTTCGTGCCTTTGTGCTGTAACTCAGAGCGGATCTGGGTGTTGCCATCTAGATTCTTGACATAGCTATAGAATGATTTGTGGTTGTCCTTGGATTTAGTGGCGATTTTGTTTTCATAGCTAGCTTTGGAGGATCTTATAAGGGATCTCAGCTTCTTACTGAGGCTGACCAGGGAGCTCCTCCACTCATGGGGATTTTACTCTCTTTTGCAACAGGTTCTTCCTTCTGTTTTACAGTTTGTTTATGGCAGGGGACCACCAGATTGGCTTCCTTTTTTTAGAGGATAGCATCTTGGTTCTGTTTGGGATAGAATGATCCATGCACTCATGTAAATGCTTATAGAGTGCATCTGTGTAGGACTCAGCAGTTGTAACTGTATTGTCCATCTGCATGGGTGTCATGAAGTTCACCACTTCTGTCTTAAGAAGCATGAAGTTGGCTTTGGAGAAATTTTTTACTGTGGTTTCTTTAATGGGGGTGGGGGCGGTATGTGGATATCAAGGGTAATAAGCTTATGGTCGGATCGGACCAATGAGGAGTTGACTTCAGGTGTGGAACACCGGTCATTCATGTTGGTAATGACTAGGTCTACGATACTGTTGCCGCTGGTGGGGGTGTGGATAAGTTGATCTAGGGCACTGGAGTTTATGAATTCCAGAAAGCGTTGAGCTAAGGAGTTGCTGCACGAGTAGTTTTCCCAGTTAATAGTGGGGTAGTTGAAGTCGCCCATTATTAGGGTGTTTGGTTGAACCCTAATATTTTCCAGTACATCAAGAAAAGAGGAGTGGGAATGCTGGGGCATGGGGGGGGCGGATCTGTAGCAAGCTACAATTTGGATTGCAGTTTTGCCCAGAGTTAGTTGCACTTGGATAACCTTGGATGCATTATGCTGAGCAAGTAGCCTGGAGGTGTGGATATCCTTAATGAATATGGACACATCTCCGCCTTTGGTGTTTCGGTCCAGGTTACATGGCCAAAAAGTGTGGTATGAGTTATAGCCTGGTAGTGCAGGGGTGCTCTCTGGAGCCTTGAACCAGGTCTCAGCCACTGCACAGATATCGGTGTTCTCCATTTTAAGGAGCGTCTCGAGTGAGTGCATTTTGAGATTTAGACTTCTAGCATTGAGTAGCATTACCCTCAGTTTTTGCTTGCCTGTTCCTGTTATGGTGGTGAATTTGTTATTTGAACCCTGCCTAGAAAAGGCACTATAGGGCCAGCAGGAGCCTTAGCCAGTATCCGGAATGCCAGGGGCGACAGGTGCAGGCCATCTGTGGTGAAGCATCGTGGTCTGTCGACCATGTCATCCCAAGCAGACAGATACTGGATCCCCTTAGAATGACACCAGAAGCTTTGCCAATTGTTGAAGTCAATCATTTTGTCCTTGTACTGCGGTATCATTCTGGGTGATGGCAGAATGTGACTCAGGGCTAGGGTCATACCTGCCTGGGCTAAAAGATCGGAGAGCTCTTCCATGTCTCTTTTCATGTAGTCCAGGGAGGTATGTCTCAGGTCATTCACACCAACATGGACAATGACAGAGTCATATTTGTACTTGTTGTGGAGTGACCTGAGTGCGTGGGTTATGTGGCGGATCCTGGCACCCGACAGGCAGCTGACAGTAACCTTCTCCTTGTTTAGCCTGGTGAGTGGGACATCAGTGTGCCTGACTATAGAGTCACCTATGACTAGTGTGTTGGGTACATTGTTTTGCCTTATTGGCTGTGGTTGAGTGGCACACTGAGTCTGTGGGCTATGTGTCATTTGGGTTGTGTTGGGGGGGTGCAGGTTTGGGGATGGATGTTGCTTGCGTTTCTGCTTAGGAGGTCTCTGTTGCTTAGACAGATTATTATTGAGAGCCTCCGCGAATGTTTTTGTGTTACTATGTGTGGATTCTGGTGGTGTAGATTTAGTGAGACTATGTGATGAGTGTGGTGTGGTGGAAATGTTTACCTTCTCCTCAGACGGTCAAGTTCAGTCTTGGTTGTAGAGAGTTTTACCTCCAGTTTGGCTAGATAAGTGCATCTCTCACAGGTTGTAGTGTTGGGTGGTAGGAGAGGGTTGTCTGTGTTGTTGTTGTTTCTTTCGGCTTTTTCCCAGTTAGGGGTTGCCACAGTGGAACTCCGATCCGCTAATGACTGGCAGTTGATTTTTACGTGCCGAGTTGCCAGCCCTGATGCACAACCTTCAACGAAGGTACGCCCATTCATGCATGTCTCCACGCAGAAGACGCTCTAGCTGAGAATGTACATCTGGCAATTTCTACATTGCCTCAAGATGCCCAGATTCATCAGATAGACAGGAGAGAACACTGGGAGCTGACCCTTGGACATGCCTGAATAAAAAACTATTTTCCTCTAGATAAGTGAGGAAAGTGAGTACAAGAGCTGTTTTTCTCTAAGCAAGTGAGAAAAGTAAGTGCAAAAACTGTTTTCCTCCAGGTAATGAGGAAGACTGAGTGCTATAGTAATTAGTAACTTGTTTAGTGCTTACAAGTTCTGAACAAGTGCTGAGCATGAATAAGCAAATTTAAGTGCTAAAATTAAGAATCTGTATCTGCACTAGATGAGTTACAGGACAGAAACAAGTGCAAATGCAGGCTTTCAAATCATAAAGGTGAGAGAGATGGAAGATTGCCCAAACAGCCAATAACTACAATTTCTGGGCCAGAACAACTCCTTATGTTGTAGACAGGTTACCTAGTGCTTACCACTCCCATTGATAAGCTAGAAGGCTTCCCTCCAACACAGAAAGGCTTGGGAGGCTCAGAAGCTTACATACAGTCCAGGATACAGCAAATCTTTATCTGGAACACTAGTTACAGGAAAGGTAGGAAACAGGCTTACAGTTTTTTTTTTTTTTTACAGAAAAGTAGCAAAAACAGTAGTAAAAACAATTCACATGCAGTGCAAGCTAGCACACTTGAGTATGCAGCAATATTAGACCAAACACAGTTTAAAAAATGCAACTAAATTAAAAGGGACTAAAAGCAAGTGCAGAAAGAGTTTATTAGGTAGGATGTGGTAAAGAGATGGGACAGGGGGAGTGTCCCAGATCAAATCTACAGTGGGGAGGGCAACTGCAAAAGCCACCAACTTTAAACTACAAACCAAAAATAGGGAGGTGGGTGGGGAAAAACAGTTTCAACAGAGATCTAAGCAACAACTAACAGTACAAACCTTAAAACCAAAAAAATATTCTCAGCTCTGTATATTTGCCGATCAGTCTCTCAGAACAGTGAGACAACAGTTTCAACAGAGATCTAAGAAACAATTAAGCTCTATAACCAAAAAAAATATATACTCAGCTCTGTATATTTGCAGATAATCTGTAAAGCAGTCTCTCAGAACACAGGTTCCAGCAATATGGAGTACTGTATTCCCAGACAGGCTCAACCCACTCCAGCAGTGTTTCTCAAGGGTCACTTGAAAAAATAGCTTGAGTTTTTACATGGGGGGGATTTAACAGAGGGAGATACTGTCAGCACAGCTGTCTTGTAAATGGTTATGTGTCATTTGTGAATATCAACATGATTCATATGTTTGTCTTACAAATGTATTGGAAATATATGTTATTTGTATATTAAGCTGCTGGTACAGAAGTGTGTGAACAGGGTTTGTATGGTACTGAGCTTAAAAGATGTATCCACAGTGTAACCTACTGGAAGAAAATAGAAATGTATATACACTATTGTAAATGTATATATTTTTAACAGTAGAAACTGGAACAGAAAGGGTTAACTTGCAATACTTCAGGAAAATAGTTGAAATTAAATTGTTTCATAACCACATAATAAAAGAGATGTTATCTTTCAGTTTCAGTACAGTAGCAAAGTATAGAACCAGAATTTTTTGTATTGTCTTAAGTGTGGAGGAATGTAAATTATTTATGACTTCCAACATTTGCCTTAGATCTAAGAAAAGTCCTTATTTATGTATTTTCACACAGAAATGCTAAATGCTGGCAGTTTTTAGCAATTGGGGTTTTCACCTGGAATAGTCAGATGACAAAAGTGATGTCATCCTGCAAGTATCCCAGCAACAATATTTGAGATATTAATTAAGAAGTCTCTGAGAAAGAGGCTGTACATTTTGTATTTTGTCTTTGTCTTTGACTTGGCAGCATCATCTGGGAAAACCCACTCATCACATCTGTCTTGCCTGGCTCTGTTAATTAACCAGGGTAGAGTAATTTCTTGTAGATACAGTTAGGAATATAGTAAAGATTAGTTCAGATGTTTTCTGTATTTATTTGAGACTGTCTGCAATGTTGTTTTAAATATTTCCTGTGATTTTGAACGCCAAAGTCACTGAATCCATATTTAGCAATGTCTTCTTCTTTTATCATTTATTATTAAATATATTTAAACCTATCTTTGTGGTTCATATTTGTGAGATATATTTAAGCTCTTAGGGTACTTGCATATTTATTTGATGACACTGTGCAGGCCACTCCTAATAGCCTTGCTCTTGGTCAAACTACCATTTGGGTTAATAGTAACATTACACAGTAAGATTGGACACCCTTTGCTAAGGGCCTTAAAGAAGCTGATAAGGAGTGACTGATGGCAGGCGAAACTACCTTATAGCCTGGGCAGAAAGGGGCATAGCTAGTAAATCTGTGCCAGCCTTTCCCAGGTGTGTGTGTGTGTGTGTGTGTATAGAAATCAAATCTCAAAGTGTGTGTGTGTGTGTGTGTGTGTGTGTGTGTGTGTGTGTGTGTGTGTGTGTGTGTGTGTGTCAGCTACTTGGGCAGGGACACAAAGCACTGGCTGGATACAGAGGGTGCTGGAGGTCTTGGCTTGGTCACTCAGCTGAGATCTCAACTCTATAGCTGTGCCAGTGGGGAGTCTTATTGGGGATCTGGAGAAAGAGAGAGGAAACAGACCCAGACTGACTGCGGTCTCTGTGTGCTCTTAAGGGAAATTGCACTTTACTGTGTGTGTACTTGTCATCCTCTCTGTCTGTATGTCTCCCACTGTTGCCAGTGGTGAGGACTGAAGCTCCTTGATTACTGGGCAGTGTTGGGGCATCGCAGCATGATTACCAAAATTGTAAGGTATCATACATCAGCCACAGTATACCTTGGTAGTTATATAGGTCCACCTGTTGTGCCACTGTACTGTGTAGTAGTGTACCCTCAGTTGTTCCTGGTTGGCCCATACTGTCCCATGCAAATAGCTTGACAGGTCTGTACATGCTACAGCAGCTATAGGGGACTTGTACATATAAATAAAGGACAGACCCCTAGAGTAGATAGTAGTACTGTTCTCAAGTAAATAGCCTATAAGGGTACTGATTGACTGTTTTACTCTCTCTCTTCCCACCTCTTATCTTTATTTCATTGTTAATTGTTATCCATTGTTTATGGTTTACTATTCACATATGTTGTTCAATTACCTGTATTTTGGGCATGTGTATTATTACTGTTCTGTATTATAATGGCTGCATATTAACATATCTTGTTGAATTACCTATTTTGTTGGCCTTATGCTGCAACTGTTGCTGGCATGCAGCTAACATATTCTGGCATGTATTATTGTGTTCCATATAACATACATTGACATGTAATTGGGTTTTGCACTGTTCTAGTATGCTGCTATTACTAAGTTTTGTTCATAAATAACCTATAATTATTGCTATACCTCCATCACCACAGCACGACAGGGTAGGCCTGCTCCCGGTGATCCATCTACCTTGCCTCAACTGGCTGTGGCACCAGGTCCTAGCACATCTGGGACCTAGGCCACTGGTGCCCCATTCTCTGCCCCTGCATCACCTGTGGCATCAGATGGAACTGCCTCAGGGGACAGGACCCGGCCTCCTCCTGGGAGCGGTGGCAGAGGGGTCACCCAACAGGAAATGCTGGTCATGGTGCACAGGATTGTTCAGTGGACCTATGAATGTCATCTGTGAACACTGACCAACCTGGTGGGGAAGGCTGGCCCTGGCACCCAGCGTCCAGTACAGCCACCTTTAGGGCAGTAAAGGAGAACTGTTGACTGCCCATGGGTGGGGATGTCAGTCATACTGCTGCCATCTGGAGGCATATGTGACTCCAGTTCCACAACAGTTCCACAACACCCTCCCTATCCAAGGTGTTTACCCCTCACATGTCACACACCTCCCCTGTCTGCTGTCTTGTCTGCTATTGCATCCTCTCCTACCTCCCCACATGTACCTATGTCCCTTCCCCAATATTCCACTCTCTCCTTAAAAAAAAATGGGCACCTGTTCCACAAAAAAAAACATTGCCCCAGATATAGCTCTCCATTTTGCACACGTAATTTGGTTCAATTGGCTTGAAAACAGATTTATGTTGTCCTCACCCCTCTCTCTGGGGTTTGAGAGACCAAATTCATCTACAAAACCTGTCAAAATGCACAACTGTTGCTGTACAAGAAATGGATAGCTATGGTCCTTCCTTACACCTGTCCTGCACATCCCTACCTGCCTTTCACATTGTTTTTCTCTCTGCTTGCCCTACTTCACCACTTTCCTATGACCCCCTTTTTCTTTATATTTTTTAGCACTGGTTTTCATGGACGGCACTCCGCTTCACTTAGCTTAGCTTAAATGAGCTTTAATGCCTATATGTGTTTATGACAGTGTTACTCACATGTAGAAAATAAACAGCTCTGCAAAGTGTCGAACCCAGGCTCCTCTCGACTACAGCAAACTGCATTAACCCACCACGCCACACAGGCTCTAAGTTAAACAGCTGTTTCCAGAAAAACATACTGCTTGCTACTTACAGACATTATGCATGTAACTGAAATAAAAAAAAAATGATGTGAACACTGGGAATGTACCCTGGACTCTGGTGCAATAATAAATAATAATGAAGACATACTAATGGATGTAAGTGAGGCCTGTGATAGCAGGTATATGTGCCCTTTTATCAGCAACTTGTGGTAAGATACCTGCTAAGGCAGCAATGGCAAAGCACATCTACAACTGGGACCCTGGTGAAGAAATACAACCATATAAAGCCATGCACATACTTATGGCTGTGGAATTTTTTCTCACAGCCTGTATATGTGCACATATATCCTGTAAATACACATGCTTTTGCAGAGCCTCAGTAGCTCAGTCTGTTAAATGCCTTCTGTGAAGGCTGCCAGCCCAGCTAGCTAGAATTTTATAAATAATTATGTCATTGTAAATATTAATATGATCCATAGGCTTGTCTACAAATGTAAGTAACCTGTATGCTATGTGCTGAGATTCAAAAATGTAACCACAGTGCACCCTGCTGGAGAACAGCAGACATGTATATGGACTATATGCCTGTGTAAATGTATGCTTTCATAGTAGAGGTTGGGACCTATAGAGTTAACTTGCAAACTCTGAGAAAATAAGTAAAGAATTTAATGAGTGTGTTTACCACAGCTAGAAGGCAGAACATCTACACCTAGAGTTTCTTTCTATTATCTTAAGACAGAAATAATTACTAGGTTTAAAATGTAAAAGTGTTAATTGTTTATAACTTCCAGTTTCAGGCAAGCTTCTAAGAGATAAGTGCCAGCTTCTAAGAGATACGTATTTTTCATACAGACACGTTAAATTCTGTCAGTATCTGTTTAGCCTGAGAACTAGATGCAGGTGTCAAATAGTGATGTCATTTAGCTAACCCAGCAGTAATGTGTATTATTAATTTAAGAACGATCTCAGACAGAATGTCTTATCCTGTCTTGGAAATGTAAACATTCATTCAGTACTTCTTGCCTTGCTCTGTAAGACTTAGATCGTAGTATTTCTCTTTGAGATATATAAGAATATAGCAAGATTAGTCTAGATGTTTTCTGTATTTATGTGAGATTGTCCTGCAATGTTGTTTTAAAGTATTTCCTGTGATTCTGAAATCTGTTGTCACTGTATTGAGTCATCGAGTATTGTCGTGTTCTGTTATTATTTATTATTAAATATATTTAAACCTTTTAATTGTTGCTGGTTCTGTTTAGAGATATTTAAGCTCTCAGAGTACTTGCTTGCATTTGATAACATTGTACAGGCCACTCAAATAGCCTTAGTCTTTGACACACTTACCATTTGGATAATAGTAACATCACATAGTAGGATTGGTCACCCTTTGGTAAGGGCCTTATGGTAGATGATAAATAAGGGTGGTTGGTGGCAGCTGGTACTATTGTATAGTCTGGGCAGAAGGAGGCATAGCTAGTGAACCTGTGCCAGCCTTCCCCAGGAGTGTCTGTGTGTATATAAATCAAATCTCAAAGTGTAAGTGTGTGTGTGTGTGTGTGTGTGTGTGTGTGTGTGTGTGTGTGTGTGTGTGTATGTGTATCAGCTACTTGGGCAGGGACAAGAAGCACTGGTTGGATTGAGAGGGTGCTGAAGGTTTTGGCTTGACCACTCGGCTGAGATTTTAACCCTATAGCTGTAACAGTGGGGAGTCTTATTGGGGATCTGGAGAGAGAGGGAGAAACCAGCCCCAGACTGACTGTGATGTCTGTTTTCTCTTAAGGGAAACTGTACTTTATTGTGTGTGTACTTGTCATCCTCCCTATAAGCACCTCGCTCACTGGTGTTAGTGGGGAGGATTGAGGTTCCTTGATTACTGGGCCAGTACAGGGGCATCACACCTTGCATGCAGTACATTTTGTCACACACAGTCCTGGGTTCAAATCCAGTGTTGTGTCACACTTCAATTACATTATTGTAAAGAGAGCAAGTAATGACAGAGTCATGCAATCCTACTCCCCACATGTTACTGCTACTTACTTCACTGCTACCCAGTTTTGCAAGACAAAGGCCTGCAGGCAGAGACACAATGCATATATCTATATAGCCTAACTATGTGTTGCCTACTACTCTGTTAGTTGCACTGTTGCATAACAGATGTACCTTAAGCACATGCTCCAATTGCACTGTATAAAATATCCTTGCCCTGGCTCTGCCATAACGATAGGCCTGACACAGTTACACATACAGCTTGCTGTTCACCAAAGTGCACACTCCCATATATGTGTTATAGGCTTCAGCTGGATACACAGCTGTATGTAAAGGTTGCTGCTACCAACCTACCATAACTCTCAACCCCATAGAACAAGGGATCCGGACACAGTCACACTTAATGGGGGGTGGGTGGAGCAAAGGCCCACAGATAGGGACATGTGTAACAGTTTGCCCCTACAAATATAGCATGTTGATAGTAGTATGCATGGTCTGATGGGTATGCAGTGTGACGGATACGTGTGTCTTCCCTTACTGACCTCAGCCCACAATGATGGACCACAATGGTATGGAACACTGACCACACATATGAGGCATAATTATGGACATATGTCATAAATCTCTAGAGTGGACAGTGTTCGTACCTACCCTTCCGCAATGCTGTAGTCTCCACACCTCACTAATGCCCATGTCATAAACTAAGACAGGGGCCAAGGCCTACATGAAGGCCTTATATATTGCACTGTGGTAGCATGTCATTGGCTAATGATAGTGCAATACAGCTGTTCTGGTTGCAATTAGCAAGTCAACAGAGTGGTGCAGGGACAATTACCTGGTAATGAGCAGTACCTTATAAAGGCAAGCAGCTTGTTATGGGCAACAGGTCTGTATGATACTTAACACACACAGTGTATTATCAAAAGATTACTTGAAGCAAAGTTCAGTAAAGGAGTACTGCACTCAACCAGGTATGCAAAACATTTCTCCTTATAACAGGATGCCGATGGGAGGTTGGAGGTATGTGGAATAGGGATTACAGCAGTAAGTCTGTCTTAGATGTATGGTGATGACATGTCATTGATACTCTGCTGTACTATACCTACACGCATCCCTCTCAACTCCCCATGATTTCAATCACATCTCAGCTCTGTCCCTGTCAATACCACATACAATGGTTGGCTGCTGTAGGAAAGCTAGTGGATAACCCCTAGTAAACAGTGACAATAAGGGAGGGTGTACACCCCTGTAACATCAAATGATGTACTGTAATTCACCTCCTCTCATTCTGTCCATGTCTCACATAATTAGTTTTAACATTGTAAAACTGACCCTGAAATGTCCCTGATGTATTCTGGCTAAGTCCCTGTGCCTATTGACATTTGTCCCTGTTTGGTTGAAAGCTATGCCTGACATACCTGTCAACCTCCAACAGCAAGAACTCAGGACAAAGCCATAATTAATGGGGGGCAAAGGCCCACACTCATGATACATATCTGAGGCAGTGATACTACTTCTGGCATATCATTCTCAATATAGGTGTACTGGGTGTTATGTTTAGTTCTATCACATACACCGTCATATTGCATACCTTACAGGTGTATTGAACTGGCAAAAGTTAACTGGATGCAGATGATGTGCATGTTATAATGGGCCTGACTTGTCTGTGTATGTTGTTGTGAGTTTGTCTGTTGTGCATGGGAGCAAAGATGTGAAGATGCGGAACTTGTACTGCAATTGTGGATCCTCATCTGTTTGAGTCTGTGTGGATTACCATACATATTAGTACAGGTAGTAATATACTGCTGTTGTTTTGCTGCTAACAGGTGACTGGGGGGGGCTGGAGTCTGTCCCCCTCACAACCTGATGGCAGTGTCTCATAGGATGCTGTTGATGATGGTGGCCATAGTGAGGCACAGGTGGGGTTGTTGGTGGTTGAATCTGTCCCAGAGGTTGACATCCCTGTTCTGCCTCCGTTGTCAGTGCACACAGTCAGTATGCCCACACATACCCAGTCCCCAGAGGCCACAGTTAGACATTCAGAAGGTGATGACATTGAATGGGACAGTGTGAAAACTATGGCTTCAGTGAGTGTAGACACTGGCCATAGCCAAAGAGCTGGAGGCACAGGGAAGTTCTGAACTCAACACCACACAGATGCTTAGGGTTATGGATGTTGCACAGTCTGACATCTGTGACTGCTTCCACTGCATTGGGCTGAGAAAGTGTCTGTCTTTGAGCACATGATGTCCGTGCTGGAATATCTGGTTGGAGTTGGGCATTGAACACGTGGACGAAGGTCAGCAATACCATTGGCTGGGAGTCCACATGGTCATGCACACTTACATTCCCATACTGGCAGTACCTACAGCACTACAGAGGGAACTGCACTGTCCACAACATGATGTGGAAGGCCATGGGCATGTGGTCCTGGGTGATTCCATGTGGGACACAGCCCCAGCACATTGCGGTCACTGTCAAGTACTGACACAGCATCTGACCTTGGGCATGGTGGTGCCAGTGCTACTCCTGGCAGAGCCAGTTCACGTGTTTGTGTCCGGAGACAGTGAACTGTCCACTCTGCCATGTACAGTCCACACATTTGTAGGGCTAGCACTGAGCTTAACTGTGGGCATGCTGCATGTACACACTCAAACACCACTGTTGCATGCAGGGTACCAACAGACACACATGGCACCTCTCCACGGCCCATCTAACCCGCACCCCTTCTTAACTCCTACACATGCTGTCACCTGTTTGGCACAGTCAAGGCCTCTGGCACTCCCAACATCACACCCTGTGCATGTGATGATACCTGTGCCACATCCCTGCCATCCATGACAGTGATGCAGGGAAATGCAAATATGTGTCTGATGCACAGGGTAAATGTATTACCTTACATGTACTTGTGTAGTGCAATACTGTTTTGTCATGGCACTTGCTGTGGGCCACTACAAGTATTGTAGCATGTGTCATGACCACATATCAAACTTTGTGTAACTTTGCTGCATGATGTTAGACTGGAGGTAGAGTTACAGAATGACAGGTGTGTCACGGACCTGTGTATGTGCCCATTCCAGGTGTCTGAGGGGTTGAAAAGTAGACACATGGCAGCTATACAGCAGCAAAGGATGGCATGGAGGCACAGCAGACATCTGTTGTCAGCAGGGTAAGGCAGTATACATGCATGGCTCCTTAGAGTTAGAGCTGGATGCGGCAGAGTTAAAGATGTTAAGATTTGCACTGGGTGTGACCAGGGTGGACAGGATTAGGAATAAGTATATTAGAGGGTCAGTCCAGGTGGAAGGTTTGGAAACAAAGCCAGAGAGGCAAGATTACGTTGGTTTGGACATGTGCTGAGGAGGGATGCTGAGTATAATGGGAAAAAGATGCTAAGAATGAAGCTACTAGGTAACAGGAAAAGAGGAAGGCCTAAGATAAGGTTTATGGATGTGGTGAGAGAGGACATGCAGGTGGTTGGTGCGACAGAGCAAAATGCTGAGGACAGGAAGAAATGGAAACAGATGATCCGCTGTGGCGACCCCCAACGGGAGCAGCCGAAACAAGATGATGATGATATATATATATATATATATATATATATATATATATATATATATATAGATAGATAGATATGTATGTGTGTGTGTGTGTGTGTGTGTGCCACATTCTGATACATTAATCAATTGTGAGGTGGATAGGAAGAGACATATATGTATATATAGCTGTATGTATGTACAGACATATTTCCACATAGCACGTCTTCGGGCAGTAGAGGCAACAGACTTGGACTCAAGTTAGCCAAGTGTAAGAGCATGCCCAGTATGACTGTCAGCACTTATAAGATGACTCCAGGCCAGAGCTACTTGTACTCCAGTCCAGGATTGTGTGTACCGCAGGCCATTGGCTGCTGCAACTGTTACCACAGTACTGCACTTCCCTGATATTGTCCAAGGCATTCTCCAGCTGTTTGCTGACCTTATTTATTTAATTTTACATTTGTTAACCAGGAAAAGTCTGACTGGGCACAGGTCCATTTTCAGTGGAGGCCCGGGGAGATAAGCTCCAAACACATACATAGAACAACAGGAAATGATATGGAACATTTGTTTCATGTTATGAGACCTTTCATTGCATGAACACAAACAGGCAGCCAAGGTATCCAAAAACTCAGTAGTACTTTCGTACCTGTTAAAAAGTAGTACTTTCATACCAAAACACGAGCAGATAATCCACTAGTTTTAAAAAAACAAATTTATTTCCACAAACAGAAAGCTGGTAAGCGCTTTCGTCCTGAACCACAGAACTTCATCAGACAAATGACATAAGATACAATACATCTTTTTATACTCTAGTTAATTAAAAAATGTGTGTGTATGTGTGTAGTTCTAGTCACGCCCCCTTAAAGAAATATTCCTATTAGTGTAAAAAACATTAATACAGATACTATCAACACATAACCTAATAGCAACACATAACCTAATAGCAGCCATAAAAATATATATAAGTACATTAATTCAATGTACTCATATATATGTATACATACAATTTAAAACCTAGAATAATTTGTTAGTATACATTAAAATAATAAATATTCTAAATATAATAAATATAGATATAAAACGTATGATATAGAAAAGGTATACATTAGCAAGTCTGCAACAAATTATATATATTCACAACTATGTGACAGTACTTCTATTAATTTATATAGGTATGGATCATGTAGATATTATCTCATTAAGGCCCTAATTCTTAAAAGGGAACTAATGGCAATAATTTCATTCAAACCAGGCCAACTAGTGGCATCAAAAAATAATTGCCAATACAGTTCCCTTCTTTCCAAAAGTAATAACCAAGCACACCCTCTAATATCAGTGCATATACAATCCAACACAAAAAACTTAAAGGAGTGTCCCTCATTCTCTGTCACATGTTTGCTTAGAGCATTTGTACCTTTCTTTTTACGGATTTCATATAAATGCTCATAAATACGATTTTTTAGTTTTCTATCCGTCTTTCCTATATAATAGCAGCAGCATGAATCATATATTGCACAGTACACTGTGCTTTGAGCTTTCATTCCATACACACAAGGAGATGATACACACAGTATGGAATACATTAAATTAGCAGTTCAAACAAAAGTCAAACATTGAGGTATAGAGTATCAAAAGACATCTACTCAAAAGATCTAAAAAGAGGCAGTATTACATATTCATGAAACAGACTGTCAGAGTAGTTGGGGTACAGAGGAGTTACCTTTTTAAGGGTTAGCCTGGTGAATGGCATGAGCATAGCCAATTATTCTGAAAATGTTTTTTCAGGAGTTTTTTTAAACTGAGTAGTGGAGGTGGTAGAGGTTGCATAGCTTGGTAGGGTGTTCCATGTTTTGGCAATGGTGCTGGCAAAAAGAGATTTACCAGCATCATTTCTATGCTTGATGACTTTTATGAGGTTTTGGTTGCTGAATCTAAGAGTTCTAGTGGGTATGTGTTGTTGTATGAGTTCCTGTCGTGCAGGGGTTAGGTTGGGAAAGTAGTAGAGTTTGTGAGCAGCAGATAGTTGGTTGAGTAGTAGCATATGAGGTAGCTCCAACCAGTTGACTTGCTTAAGTGACAAACAGTGATGGGACTTATAAGGGGATTCGTTAGCAGATTTAGCAATTTTGTTGTAACAAGATTCCATTTTATTTAGGTCGGTTTGCCGGAGATTAGCTAAGATGGGAGAGGCATATAAGAGGATGGATAGGAGATGGGTCCTTGCAATGGTTGCTTTGGTGTTATTAGTCATAAAGTTTTTATTCCTAATAAGGAGTCCACGTTTTTTGTTAACCTTCTTGATGGTTTGAGCAATGTAGATGTTGAATTTAAGATTGTTGTCAATTTCACTACCTAGCAGTTTTATATGTGGTAGGGCTGATTTGAGTGTTGTCTTTGGATTTGATGGAGAAACTATCACTTAGGGGTGGTGATTTTCCTGGGCCAAATATAATAAGTTTGTTTTTTTTTTTTTTGGGATTGAGAAGAAGTTTGATATTGGTGAAACATGTTTCTGTGAGGGTGAAGTAGTTCTGGGTTAAGGATTGAAGTTCATGTAGTGTAGGTGTCATCTGCATATTGTACTACTGACACAGGGGGTGAGGATAAAGTGATGTGGTTAGTATATAAAGAGAACAGTAAGGGACTGAGAATAGACCCTTGAGGGACTCCTATGGTAACTGGCAATAGGAGGGATAGTTGGTCTTTCCAAAGAACCATTTGTTGATGGCCAGATAGGTAGCTGCTAAACCAAGCAATAGAGGAGGGGCTTATGTTTATGCTAGATAGAGAATTGAAAAGAATGCTGTGGTTAACCATATCAAAGGCTTTTGATAAGTCTAAGAATATGGAGGATACAAACAGACCATTGTTTCTGAGGTGGATAACTATATCCGTGAATGATAGGAGGGATGTGGTGGTGCTATGAGATGGTTTAAAGCCATGTTGTGAAGCAGAGAGAAGGTTATTATCTTTGAGGTGTTGCTGTGGTGCTGTGAGATGGTCTAAAGCCATGTTGTGAAGCAGAGAGAAGGTTATTATCTTTGAGGTGTTGCATTAGTTGAATGTGAACCACTCTTTCTAATATTTTGGACAGAGGTGATAGGATTGCAATTGGACAATAATTGGTCAGCTCTAAGGAGTTTCCCCCCTTTGTGTAGTGGAATGATATGTGAGGTTTTCCAGGAAGTGGGTACTTTGTTTTCCAGCAGTGATCTATTTATGAGAATAGAAAATGGGTAGACTATGGCATCAGCTGATATCTGAAGGAAGTCTACTGGAAGCTTATTGGCTGCTAGTGTGGTTGGTTTTAGTTTTTTGAGGAGCTTAGAAATGACCCTGCTGGACACGGGGTGGAGTTTGAAAGTAGGGATGTTGGGTTGAGTGTTGAGAACGGTGGGGGTATTTGTTGGTGTGGGACTACTGGTACTGTATTGGGCATTGGCCAGGGTTTGGACAGTTTTGGTAAAGAATTTGTTGAATTGTGTGGGAACGTCTTCAAGATTGCTAGGTAGCACTGGGGATGAGGTGGTGGTTTTTCCTGGACGGAGTATGCTATTTAATGTGGCCCAAAATTTCTGGGGGTTATGAGCATGTTTTTCCTGCATGTTTTTGTAGTAATTGGCTTTGTCTAGTTTGATTTGCTTTTTGGGTTTGTTTCGGAGTTCTAGATAGTTTTGTCTAAGACATAAGGTTTTATTTCTCTGATACTGTGTCCAAGCTTTATTTCTCTGATACTGTGTCCAAGCTTTGTCTCTTTCTTTCATTTTAGTTTTGGTGCCTTTGGTGAGCCATGAGGCATAGTTAGTTTTTATTCTAATGGTTCGGGAAGGTGCATGATGGTTTAGGAAGGTTGAGTTGAAATGTTCAACGGCTTTGTCTAGGGCTAGTTGTTTAAGTGGGGCCCAGTTGACACTTTGTAGCTCTTGGATGAAGTTAGTGGCTATAAACTTTTTTCTGTTGCGAACTTTCCTGAGGATGGGTTGGTTGATAGATTGTGATTTATACCTAATTAGGTGGGTTGGGTGATGGTCACATAGTCTGTCTAGAAGACAGCCGGATAGGTAAGCATGAGTGGGGTCAGGTACTAGGATCCAGTCCAAGACTGACTGGCGTTTGGATGCTTTGTCATTTCTTGTGGGAGTTATTATGGTTTGGGTAAACCTGTGGAGGTTTAGAAAGGCAGAGGGATTGTGGCTGCAGCATTTTGTCCAGTCTGTATTGAAGTCCCCTAGTAGTATGGTTTCATGTGGGATGGAGTTGGACAGCCAGTTAAGTAGGTGCTCCATAAAAGGTGTGTTATTGCCTGGTGGGATGTAGCCACCTGCAATAATTATGTGCTTATTGGGATTTATTTCTAGTTTGCCAAGGATTAGTTCAACATCTTTGATTTCTGGGTTATTGTAGTCTAGTTACTCTATGGTGAGGTAACTATCTTTTCTAATCATACTGTAGCCTGGTGCAGTAATTTCATCATTGTGGTGTTTTGGTTTAAGCCATGTTTCTGTTAATATTGTGACTTCAGGTTTGCTTAGGGTAAACAAAGGATGAAGGTCATGTGTTTTATTGAGTATGCTTCTTAAAGTGATGTTTAAGAAGAGGGTAGATGTTCTAGGTCTATTGTAAAGGGCATTCAGCTGGTTTGGGGTGGGGTTGATAGGTGATGCAGGTCCTGGGTTGGGGTGTATGTCACCGCAACTAGTGAGTGTTTTGAGTAAGTGTGAGTAGTGTTTGCTAAATTTGTGTAATATTTTGTTTAGTCTTTGAGAGCTACAAGGGTTTATTTTGAATGTTAGTTTATAGTGTGGGTAAGCAAGGTGTTGGGTGTGGGTGAGGATGTATTGCTCTATAGGGATGTTATTTAGTTTGGTGTGGTTAATTGTGGAGTCTGTCAGGGGGGAAGGGTGTACTTCACAACTGTACAGAGCTTCACAGACTGTCCAGAATTTTGCCTTATATTTTTGGTCCGTTTTACATAACATTGTGATTTTCTGGCAAATTAGTGAAGATTGAAGTCAGTAAATAATGACAGACATTTGAGTTTCAGACTCCATACACATCAGGAGATTCATGCTAATGCAAGACCTGTTATTCTATCACATTCTACGTTTGTAAGAACAATATTTAAAACTTGTCCCTATTTGTGGGTCTTTGTCCCACTTTTATTCATGGCTTTGGCCAGATTTCTTGCTCCAAGAGGTCGAGAGGTATGATGTGACTGGGGTAGATGATGTAACACCACACACAGGGTGACAGTCTGCAAACCTCTCCCTGCACATGCTTTTACAGAATGTCCAGTATTTCGCACCATATGTCTGCTCTGTTCCTCACAGATTTGTGGTTTTCTGGTACTATATTGCAAAATGCAGTCAATGAACTGTTGTAATTACTGAGACATTTAAGTGACGGCCTTTACATCCTGCAGCTAATCTGACCTGTTGCAACCTACTGTCATACTAGCCACCTTCTAGATGACTTAGAGCATGTATAATGTCCGTCTGTAGATTTGGCCCTTTGTCCACCCATTCACTCTAGCTTTGTCCAGATTTCTTACAGTAACAGATTGAGGGGGTATGACAGACTGTAGGAATACCACTTAATGACTACCTCAATTGCAAAAGATGTGGCTACTGCCTGATTCAAACCATCAACATCATCACCCATGTTAATGTCCCTAGCCTACTGAGCCACATATGCTGCTAGACAGGGATGTGGCATTCATCACACAAGCAACAGCATACAGGCATATACAATCAGCATACAGACATATACAATGTCATCCCTGCATTACGTGAGACAAAGAATGTGTGGCCAGGTTCTGTTTCTATGTCACAGCCCTAGAAATGGGTGATCTGCTGATATATCATTGCAAATATACTGCTACAGCTGTTATATGGGTACATTGATGAGTTGGGGGTGAGGGACGACCAGCCCATGGTCTGTTGCCATACACAGTTGTGCAACTGTTCTGTGGCCCACTGTTTGGCATCTCCCTTGAATAATGTAGTGAGGTTTCCAGACGTGGCCTAGTGAATATTAAGGGGCACATACTATTGGACAGAGTACCTGTTGCCCCAAGTGTCTGTTAGATCTCTGCAAGTAGCCCACTATATTCCCTTGCATACATGCAGCAGGTCCATACATATGCTACCATATTCTAGTACTCCTTACAAGTGGTGAGTAGCTGTGTGACTTACCTTGCAAATACAGCAGTTGACAGACCTGTAGTTCGGGGCCGACTCTGTCTGATGCATGCAGTCCACAACTAATACATGGTGAAGTACAGGTTGTGTAACCTGGCTGGCATCATTTTTACTAATATGTATGCAAGTTGGAGTAAGGTATCAGTCCCTAGGGCCCTAGGTTGTCAGTGCATGTCCTATACATTGTCTCTTGGCCAAGGCCAGGGCATACCGGGCACTCCTATGTCTGCCTATAGGAACAACCTCAGGGTTTTCCTCCTCGGAGTCCCCCTGTGGCCATTGCTGTGGTGACCTAGGCACTGCTGGGGAGTTGTGTATCCCTTCCTTTTCCTGATCCTGCTGCAGCTGTTTCTGCAGGATCATATTATGTAGCATGGCACATACTGTGAACATGTGTGCACATGTGGCTAGAGAGTACTCTTAGGGCTCCAGCAAATATACTGAGGCACCAGAACAGTGACTTCAGCAGCCCAAACGCATGCTCTATGATGTTCCTAGTTTGTGCATGTGCCTCATTACGGCATTGTTCAGTGGGTGTGTACGTGCATTTCTGATGGGTGTCATCATCCACAGTTCCAGTACATAGCCAGCATCTCCCACTAAATGGCCGTGTGGGATGTCCCCCCTAGCAAACATCTGGTACAGCTATGATGCGTGCCAGATATGGGAGTCATGATAACTACCAGGGCTGCCAGTACACACATTCATGATAATGCCCTGGGCATTGCACACAACCTGGCAGTTGATGGAGTGGTACCTCTTGCTGTTCACGTAGATTACACCCTCCTCACCAGGTGGTGCCTTGACGTGTACATGAGTGCAATCTATGGCACCCAGTACCTCAGGGTAGTGTGCTACACTGTAGGAAGTGTTGCATACTGCTGGCCCTTGCCTCAGGGATGAGGGGAAAATAATTGTGCTCACTGGCATGTGGTAGCATGGCATCCAGGAACTGGTGGAGTACCCTGGATGTTGATGCCTGTGAGACCCCCATCATGTCCCCTAATTGGTCTTTAGAATGTACCTGTAGCTAATATCCTAAGAGCTACACAACCCTTAGTTTCCACTGGGATGGGTTCCCCTCTGTTGGTTCTGGGTCTGAGTTGAGTTTGGCAGAGTTCAGTGAATTATTGCAGCATGTCCCTGTCCACCCTGCAGCGCTCTACAATCTCCAGCTCATGTAGCCCCTGCAAAGTTACCCTGGGCCTGAACAGTCTTCTCCTTCTCAGTCTAGGCCTATGGTCAGCATCAAAAGCAGCAGCACTGACCTCAGAATCTAGCACATACATATGTAGCAGCCCCTAGCATTTCTTCAGTTAAAAGTCCAAAGTCTGTACTCCGGTGGTGCAGAGTATGGGGGTGAAATCAGATTGTAGGGTTTCTGCAACCTTTATAATACTCTGCTGTAGATGCAGTATTTGTGATTGGCTACCTATGATGCATTACACCTGCTAAGTACATCATTAAAGATGGTTACTAGCCCTATGTCAAGTGGAACAGGGGTCATCAGTAATTAAGATCTCATTGCCTTTCTCAGCCACTTGTTTTAACAGCCTTCCTCGCTCAGCACTGCTGTGCGCCAAGCAAACACTGGCCGCAAAGGTAAACAATGCTCAGCAGTCATTGTACATGCCCCCATGGAATGTCATGCTCAGCACAGCAGGGCGCCACTCAAATATGCTCCCCAAAGGTAAATAAAGCTTAGCAGCCAGTGTACACACCCCTTTTTTGAAGACAGCAGCGTGACATGCAAACCACCTCTGTGCGCCAATGAGCTTTAAAGGATGCGGACATACCCCCTTTTGATCCTGGCTACCTCTTCTGTGGACACCAACATGGCTCTCTGCTACACGGATGGAATCTGCAGACATGGATACCCATTTGTTCTATTCAGTAATTCCAGCTCATTTGCATAGAGATCTGTGCACACAACCTGGGAAGTACACGGTTCCAGGTCCTGCCTTGTTAGCAACTACAGCAGTCTACCATTACACATACTCCACATAGGGCCCTATAATGCATTACTTAACATAGTACTAATTTTGTTTTTTTACACTTTTTAATTTTTTTTTTCTTAACAGCATGATTTTGCAGTGAGGCACACTGCACGAACATGATCTGATTATTGAAAAAAAAAAATATTTTAGATTATTTTCCATTAGGAAGTATAGCTGCTCCAAACCACCACACAGACAACATAAAACACAAATAATGGAAAAATAAGAAAACCACTGCCTGTGGTAAAGATAAAGCACTCATTTTAATGTATCCGCACTATTAAAATATAAAATAAATTAACATACAAATTTCACGGACTAAGCGCTTTTGCCTGATAAAATATTAAGTCATCATCAGAGTCAGTGAAAGCATCTTTAAGCTCAATTTAAATAGCACCAGATCTTTTTCTTATATCCCTATTGTGCTCCAGAATTCTGTCATGTAACTTACATGAGAATGCAAGGAGTATAAAAAATGTATACTTTTTGATAGACAAAACAAAAGCAGGAATGAGAGGGGGTGACCTTGAATTAGAACTTTTAAACAAAGAGAATGGCAACTTTTAAATGCCAAAGAGAAGCCAGACATTAATAACAATACATCTCTGTTGTGTGTTCTAAAAAGGAGAGCAAAAGAGGTTTGATTTTTACGTGAAGTTTTCACTTGATGGATATGTTTTATTTGTTTTATCTGGTTTAAAGTGTTCATGATCTACCTTTTGCAAAGATTTGTTTCATTTACTATTTGTACAACAGACTATAGTTGCATTCCAGATATTTTAACTTTTAACTGTTTTAACATTTTTACTATTTATTTATTAGATATTTTATTTTTCATATTACATAATTTGACATGGCAGGAAATGATGTAGTGATTGACTTTAAGATCTGGTGCTATTTAAATAGAGCTTAAAGATGTTTTCACTGACTCTGATGATGCCTTAGTATTTTATCAGGCAAAAGCGCTTAGTCCGTGAAATTTTTATGTTAATTTATTTTTGATTTTAATAGTGTGGATACATTAAAGTGAGTGCTTTTTCTTTACCACAGGCAGTGGTTTTCTTATTTTCCGTTATTTGTATTTTCCATTAAGATTTAGACACATTTGGGATAGTTTTGCACATATCTGTCTCTGCTATGCTATTTCTGTCCTTCTTACTGCACTTTTACAGAACTTGATCTCTGTTTAACATCCTATACATGGAATTTTTCTGTGTACATTTTGGACACCAACCCGGGGTCTGCAGGACTGATTATCTGCTTGCTGGATCACTCTACCACCCTCAATTGCATGTAATTCACATGCTTATGAGGTGATTTGCATGCTATGGACACTTCCGGGTTGGCGTGCTCATGCACACCCCTTAGCTCTGTTTGCTGGATCTCACATGTGCTTAGCAGTGTGCCACTATGCCTACATGGAAAATAAGTCTGTGTAGGCTTTATTAAATTCCTCCCAAAGTCTTTAGAAAATCTTTTAAAACTTCTTTTTGAATTTCCATCCGACTGCACAAAAATTCTCATTTTTGTCTCTGTTAAGTGTTAGTACAACATACAAGTTCCATGAATTGTAATTTTTTAACTTAAAACTGTTCTAAAAGTTTCTCCATGTATTGTCCTGACTCAAACAAAATATCACAGTTAAGTATTTTTATTAACATGTATAAACACTCTTACCTTCTTAGTAGAAATGCCCAGAGGAGAAATTATGTTATCCCAAACATCATACCTTTCAAGTTCTTTTTCTTCTTTACTACTCAGTCTTACTAAAAATGTCTTCCTTGTCATCTCTCTTACCTTATTCTACTCACCTTTCCCCTGCTTTCACTGTCTGTGCATATGACTTTTTCTTCTCTCTTAAAAAATCTTCCACTTCTTCTTGTACTTTGTCCATAATCTATCACCACATAGCTGCTATCTAACTCTCTGCTTCACTTTGATTTATCATCATAGCCAGCCTTGGGCATAGGCCAACTAGACAGCCACCTAGGGCACCACTCTAGCAGTGGCACTTTTCCAGTTTATGTTTATTTTTGTAGTAAAGAAAATATTTGTTTAAAATGTTTTGAATGAATACAGGAAAAATGGAAGAATAAGAGAAACTGTGAGAAAAATAAAGAAACAAATTAATGTGGTTAATGTAGGTAGACCAAAATGGGGGAATGAGTGGGGGTGGGGGGCACTGTGCAGCCCTTTTGCCTAGGGCACCAGTTGACCAAAGGCCGGCCCTGTTTATCATATCCCTTAGATAAACATCCCGCAACCCCCCCCCCCCCGCATTGGAGGGTTGCAATCATACCTCCAGCGTGTGATTCTTCCTGGCATAGCCTTTCCTAAAACAAAATCTCAGAATCCTGTAAAGGATCGTTCACATCATCCCTGTATGTAAAATGAGTATGGGACGTTCCCTGATGCCCTGGCCAAATTTCTAGTAGCAGTATAAATACTACCACAGGTCTCCCCTGAAAAAAGGTTACTAGCCTAGTGGGACTAACCCAGTCAACAAAGGATAAATAAATAAAATAAAAACAAATTATTTTCTGGTGTACAGTAATTTGTAAGTAATCTTTTTGTAATCTGTTTGAAGGTTAATTTTATATAGCTATTTAACTGTACATGCTATTATGGAAAAGCTTATTTTGGGTTATCACAATACTTTTTGTCTTACTAGCAGCAATCAATTAAAATCTGTCTTGTGTTATTTAAAAAATATTGGAATGTTTATAGGTTGGGATGATTACTGCTGACACTACTTTTGGTCAGCAAACAGCCTAAACTGTACAAATGTTTAATTTCATTACTGCTAACATTATTAAGTTGACAGAATTGTTATAATGGAGAACACTGGACCATGCGTATGTCACATTCAAGAATAAAGATGTCAGTATTACCTACCTCAGTACCAACACCAATATAATACTTATGAAGCTCTTTTAAATCCACTTAAAAAGTTAATAGCATGCATAATATAAGAGATAATAGCTTAAAAAGTTAATAGCATGTTAATCAGCATGCATTTTTCGAACATTAATAAGTATTATACTATAATGCCTGTTATTGCAGACTGACTGTAAGCCTTGGTTATTTACCAGAAAATCAAAAATTTTAGGAGGGACAGGTCAAAAATAGAAGGCAAAATTGGTAGACTTTAAAAGTGAATAGAAAAACAGGTTTTGCAGTCAACACACATTTTCTAAATTAGGATATTCTAATACCTGACACTAACTGTAATTTTCAGTGGGCTAACAGAATATCAAACATTTCATGCGAGGGACACAAAATCAAGGTCGTTCTGCAAAAACGCACAGCAATAGAAATGTCTATATTAGCATTTCAAGTGAATGATCACATTGCATCGGCTACTGATTTTTAACTTGTTTGCCGTTTTTTTTCTGACAGGACTTTCTATAAAATACCGTTTGCGACAAGGTTTAGCTTGTTAGAGCAGCAAGTAGCGCTAATGAAATAGCATTCTAAGCAGTACATAGACACAATACTGTGGTCCAGTGTTCTTCCATCATCACCGAGAGAGTAACGTTCTTTACCTTAAGCAATTTAGCATGCATTTTCTTGGGGATATAATGTCTAAATCTGAAATGTCTTTGTCACTATTATATAACTTCAAGTGTCAAAGATTTGCCAGTAACAAATACAAATTTTATGAGGAACACTATGTGTGTGTGTGTAGGGAAAATTTTGGACATTTTGTGAAAATCTGGACAGTTGAGAGTAGTTTCCTATAAAAGCTGCCTCTGATTTTTCAGTCTTGCCAGTCGAACTACTCATTTCTTGCAAAAAATTGACTTTTTTTTAATTAATCGAAAGAACTTATTAGCATTGTTCTCAGTTCCCCCGACTTTCTGTAAGATTCTGATTTTGACTCAAAGTTCTTAAACCCTCCTAAAACTTGTGACTTTTTGAGAAAAAGTGAAGTATATATAATACATAATGACAACACTTAAAAGTTATAGACTTCCTTTATTTCAGAAAACAAATTTACATTCTCTTATTCTATCAATGTTTTTCAAGTTAAGAATACTAATATTTATAAAGTGTACCTGATTCATACCTCTCAACCTCTTAGAGCAAAAAATTTGGACAAAGACTAAAGTGATGGGGGTAACAAATAGGGACTGATTTTAAATATAACTCTTACAAACTCAAAGTTGATAGAATAATATGTTTTACATTAGCATGAATTTTCTGAAGGATGTAGAGTGTTAATGTTTGTCATTATTTTTAAGTCATTCCTCAGCTATTTTCCAGAAAGGAAAGTACAGTTGTGTACACTTACCATAAATGTAGATGTTCGAGTGTATTCACTGTTGCAGTCATCACATTTGGGTTATCTGCCTGCGGGTAGCCCTGAGCCAGCCTGAATACCAGAGTCTTGGGATTTTTGCATCGGATGCTGGTGTTTCTTCCATGAAGTCAGGGGTATAAAACATGCAGCCAACGCCATTACATCAGTTTTTTCTTGCCCCAGATGTCAGGTGCCCCCAAAATAGGAAGCAATTATATGGTGTGGAACAGCCCCAGCAAAAAGGAAATACACATAGAATAAGATACGCCAAACCAAAAAGGATAGGTGAAAGTAAAGACAATCAGGGGGATGGAGGGAGGGTAACCAGGACTGCAACAGTAAATACACTTGAACATCTACATTTATGGTAAGTGTACATAACTGTACTATGTTCTTCATGTTTCACTGTTGCAGTCATCACATTTGGGTTGATTCCCAAAGCTAAGGAAGGGTGGAGGTAGATTAAGAAGCATTAGGACTGGCAATCAAGCCCTGTAAGACTGCTGTGGCAAATCCAGTTCTGGATTTAGAAAAAGACAGGCAAATGGTAATGCTTGGTGAAAGTGAGTACAGAGCTCCAGGTTGCAGCTTCCAGGATGTCCCTGGTAGGGACTCCTCTGAGGAATGCAGTAGAGGTAGATGTAGCCCTAGTGGAATGTGTTCTTATGCCCTGTGGGGTAGGTTTTCCATGGTGCTCGTCGCAGAAATGGATGCAGTGTGCTATCCATTTAGATATGGTTTGCTTTGAAATGGCTCTGCCCCTGCAGCAAAGCTGACTAGCAGCTGGTCAGATCTTCTGAGAGGCTTAGTCCTGTCCAAACAGAATCTAAGCTGTCTGTGCGCGTCTAGAGAATGTAGTATCCTTTCCCCTTTATTTTGAGGATTAGGGAAAAAAGGCAAATGAATGGACTGGTTTAAAGTCACACTAGACACCACCTTGGGCATAAAAGATGGGTTAGTCATGAGGGAAACTCTGTCCACATGGAAGATAATGAAGGGTTCCACTGCCATAAGGGCCTGCAGTTCAGTCACTCGTCTTGCTGAAGTGATGGCAAGAAGTAAAGCTGTTTTCCATGAGAGGAATTTCAACTCTGCTGTAGCAGCCGGTTCAAAGGGGGGAATGTAAGTCTTTCCAATACAAAGTTAAGGTCCCAGGCTGGAGTGGGAGCTCTCCCTGGGGGGGGGGGGTTCTTACATTTTTGGCCCCTCTAAGGAACTGTTTTACCAGAGGATGAGAGAAGAGGGGTGGCTCAGTATTATAATGAGCTGAGATGGCAGAGGCATGAATCTTAATTGAAGAGAAGGATAGGCCCTTGTGGAACATTTCTGTTAATCTAGTATAGGAGGTAAGCTGGGCACAGTTGTGTCCATCCCTTGAGACTGGCTCGAGGAACAGTATCTTTTCCACTTTTCTGAATAAGATTTTCTAGTACTAGGCCTCCTTGCCTTAAGAATGACATCCAGCACCTGCTTACTGAGGGTTGCTAGAAGGGAGTTCAGGGGATTAGCCAGGCTGCAAGGTTCAGAGTCTGAAGTGGAGGGTGCAGAATTTGGCCCTCCTGCTGGGACAGCAGGGAAGGGGTCTGAGGCAGATGCCATGGTTGTAGCACTGTCAGACTGCACAAAAGAGGATACCAGTGCTGGAGTGGCCAGTCTGGTGCCATCAGGATTGTCCTTGGCTTGTCCTGTTTGATCTTTAGTAGAACCTTTGAGAGGAGAGGCAGAGGGGGAAAGGCATAGACTGAGAGGCTTTCCCAGGAAAAGGACAGGGCATCCACCTTCCAAGCTTGGCTGTGGGGAGTCCTGGTGCAGTATTTGTTCAATTTATAGTTCTGAGGGGAAGCAAACAGGTCCACCTCTGGTGTCCCCCATCTCTTCCCCAACAGCTTGAATATTTTGGGTTCCCGTTTCCATTCGTGTGGGTCCATGAGATTTCTGCTTAAGTTGTCTGCCAGTGAATTTAGTTTGCCTGGCAAGAATTGAGCTTGTAGGTGCTCCTGGTTGCTCAAGGCTGTGTTCCACAGAGCCATGGCTACTCTGCAGAGTGGATAGGAATGAATTCCCCCCTGCTTGTTTATGTACCACATAACTGTGGTGTTTTCTGTCTTTACTAATAGTTGTCCTGGAAGAATAAGGCCTTTGAAAGCTGTCAGAACATTCTGTACAGCTAACATTTCTTTTTGATTGATATGCAGGTGCATCTGCTTTGGGTTCCATTTGCCCTGAATGCACTGCCCTGCCATGTGAGCCCCCCATGCATAGTCTGATGCATCTGTTAGGGTTTGGGCGGCAGGGGGTAGAGTGAAAGGGAGTCCCTTGTTGTGGCAGCAGGCCTCTGCCCACCAAAGGAACTCTGCCCTTAGACACGGAATTATAGGAATTGTTGTTTCCAGGTCCTGAGAATGTTGATGCCATAGACTTTTTAGATATCATTGAAGTTTCCTCATATGCAGTCTTGCATATGGAATTAACATAATGCAAGAGGCCATGAACCTCACAGCCTGAAGTATTTTCCTTGCAGATAGCTGGGTTTTTGTGGCCAGTAGGTTGAAGTAAGTTGTCAAATTTGTTTCTCTGGAGTGAGGAATGCCATCTGGGAAGTTGTGTTCAAGCTTGCTCCCAGGAATACAACCTGTTGGCAGGGTACTAGGTGTGATTTCTTTTCGTTGATGGTGTACCCCAGTAAAGTTAGAAGTCTCTTTACAAATGCCAGGTGCTGTAGTAGCAAGTCCTGACTTTCCACCTGAATCAGGCAATCGTCCAAGTATGGGTAAATCTGAATACTTCTCTGCTTGCAAAAAGCAATGGCTGGGGCTAGGCACTTTGTGTACACCCTGGGCGCAGTAGATAAGCCAAAGGCAAGTGCAAAGAACCGATAGTGCATAGAACCTGTCCTGAAGCAAAGGTATTTCCTGCAAGATTCCCTTATGGGGATGTGCAGGTAAGCTTCTTTTAAGTCTGGGGTTGCCAACCAGGCATCCTTGGCTAGCATAGGAAGCAGCTGTTAGAGAGTTAGCATTTTGAATTTTGGAACCACCAGAAAGGTGTTGAGAATAGATAAATCCAGGATAGGATGCCAGGAGTTTTCTTTTCTGGGAACCAGGAACAGTCTTGAATAAAAGCCTTGTCCCTTTTGTTCTGCTGGGACAGGTTGAATAGCCTTGATGCTGAGGAGAGAAAGTAATTGCTTTTGGGCCTCTGCCCACTGGTTTGGGGGGAGGTCTGGCCATCCACTTAGGGTTGGGAGCGAGTGGAAGTAGAATCTGTATCCTAGAGAAACAATGTTTAAAACCCATTTGTCTTGGGTAATGTATTCCCAGCATGCAGGCAGAGTTTTCCTCCTAAAGGTGCAAGTACTTGAGCAAGGCTTGGGGGAGTTAAGGATAAGTCACTGTGCAAGTTTACCATAGGGGGTTGGCTTACTACTCCCTGTTTTGGATGTTGGCGCACCCCACTGCTTAGATCTGTGCATAACCTGAGATTGAAGTCTTAGGGGGTCTGCTGCCCCTGGGTTTGGACTGACAAGGCCTGGAAGGGACTGGAAAGGACCAGGTCTTTGAAGGCCAATGCCTACTGAATCTAGGTGGCTGTACTTGTAAGAAATCTTTAACAGTTTGCATAGATTTAGCTTTCTACTACATCCTTTAGAGAACATCTTCTGCTTTATTGCCAAATAGGCGCTCTTGGTTTAAGTGTGCATCCAGTAATTTTGCTTTGACATGATCTGGCAAGTTTTATTCCTTAAGCCAAGAATGCCTTCTAAGAACAGACCTAGTGACAGCAGCCCTACAAGACGCTTCTAAAGCATCAAAACCGCACTGCAAAGTATGTTTACCAACTTGGTCAGCAGAATGCATTAACTCTTGTAAATCTTTGTGCTCTGCACAGTTGAGAATCAACATCATTTTCTGTTTAATTAGCCCCATAATATGCTGCTGATACTTTAACATATGAAACTGCCAATTTAAGGCCCTAATGGCCAGAGTAGCAGAGGTGTATTCCTTCTTACCACGTCTATCTAAAGCCCTAGAATCCCTGTCAGAAGGGGTAGGATTCTTGGCAGTAGTAGCCTTAATGCCTTTTGGCCCTTGGGAAATGGTCTCTGGATCCACAGTATGATTCTTGAAAAGGAATTTGAGAGAGTCAGGTACTCTATAGTACCTGTCAGGTTTCCTGAGAGCTGGAGGCAAACAACATCTACAACAGCATTCTCATTAACTGAAGAGCAAAAAAAAAAAAGTCTGGAGTACACTGAGCAATGTATTTGCATAATAAAATTAATTAATACAATTGATAAAATAAATAAATAAATTAAAATATATTAAATAATAATTAAATAATTGTGTGTGTGTGTGTGTGTAACCTGTGTGTGTGTGTGTGTGTATACTGTTCTAATATGTGTGTGTGTGTAACCTAGTGGCTTATGGCACCGAATGTGATCTTGTTGTTCACTGTGCAGCACTGCCTGAAAGTAAAGCCATAATGTTTCTAGTTTTCATTTTTGATTTTCAATTTCATTGTAACATACTTTACATTCCCATATGAAATTCCAAACGTAACACACCAATAAACACAAACTTTATAAACACAACACATTTCTTAAAGACACACTTAACGCACACTGCACATCAGCACACAAGGACAGCACTGAAGCAGGGTACTTAAGACAGTACAGCTGAAAACAGTCAAGGAGATGAAGACAGAACATGAAGAAGAATACATTTTTTTTTTTTTTTTGGCCAAATTTTTTTTTTTGGCATATAACACAATTACACACATTATTTTGTTGAAAGGCTTTTTTAATAGAAAAGTAAGCCGCTGGAGATTTTTCACCCTTCTTTCTTTTTTTTTACATTTCATTTGGTATTTTTTGTTTTTTAGGTAGTAATTTTAACATTTAAAGCTCAAGTTTTTACTTGTAATTACTTACAAATTTGCAACTATCATTTTCATTATACTGTTCTTTTTAAACTACGTGAGGCTGCTGACTCTTAAAAAACACAAAGTGTTTTAGAAAAACACTGCAAAAGCAAACAAAAGGAAAACAACAGAGACATCATAAAGAAAAAAAGCCCAAAGCCTCTGCCATGTTACACTTTTCACTTCCTGACCTTTCCTGACCTTATACCAATAACACCCCACACAGTCCTATTTATTAAGCCTATTTAAAAAAGTATGTAAAACTATTATGAGACACTATTGTGAGATTAACTTGTTTGTTGCTAAAAATTGCTAAAAAAAAATTTTGTTTTTTTATGTATTTTTATTCTGTATTTCTCTCTGAGCATCTCTATACCTTTTCTCTAAGTCTCTTCTAAAAAAGTCTCTTCTAAAACGGAAAAAGCTAACAATATAAAAACACACAAGCAGAATGTCATCATATCAAAAGCAAAATCAAATCAAAACAAAACCAAGCAAATTTTCTTTGTATTTTTTTTTTTTTGTCATTAACAGGTCAGGCTTGTCTTTTTCAGGGCTTGTTATTCATTCCGAGTGTCATTCATTCCGACAGAGAGCACCAGGAACCTCCTCTCCTCCTTTCCTCCCTTGCTTGGGATCTTTCTGAACTGCAAGCATACACTAGTCCTTTTTTTCTTTAATTTTTTTTTGAAATATTCTTATGAAACTATTCTTAGGCTCTGTATGTATGCTGTTTGTAGTATTGCATTAGTAAAGCATTCCGCTCATAAGCTCTAGTTTAGGGAGCAGCTACAATGTCAAAAAAAAAATACTTAGCTTTACTTACCTTTTACCTTTTTGTAGTTTGGTGGTGTGAGTGTGTGTACTCGAAAATAAACAAAAATTAAATCCTCCTCTCTCACTCCTTCCTTCAGCTCCTTCTTTCAAAAAAAAACCCGACGAGCGCATTTTTGTATAAAACCAGGGCTGGTGAAAAAAAAAAAAAAAAAAAAAAAAAAAAAGAGCATGAACAGAACAACAAACGACTACGACGTGTAAACACCGGAAAAAAAAGTGAAAATAATTTAAAAATTTAAATTAAAGAATTCATGGAAGCATGGAAGAGCTCTGAGGGCCGCATGCAGCCAGCGGGTCGCGGGTTGGACACTCCTGATCTACAATCTCCAGAACAGGAGGGATAGCAAGAGGCCTGTGCTGAGGCAGGTTTAAAAATTCTGAGTCTCTTTTTGGACTGAGAGTAGTCCTGGCTTTCTCAGTGGAAATGCTCCCTAAGGGTATGCAAGGTTTCACCAAAATAAAAATCTTCTGGAGGGGAAGCAGAGGGAATGGAATCCTCTGCATCTGAATCCTTATAGGTAGATAAGGATATGTCCTGGTAGTCAGAAGGAACAGAGATATCAGATTCCTGATCAGAAGAATCAGAAGGAATATCAGTTCTAGGTCTCTTTGAGGGGGAAGGCTGGCTTCCCCTAATTAAGATAAGGTCTTCAGCCATTCTAATCATTTGTTTTTGAGGCCCATGGGGCTGAGAATGGGCTTTGATCGTCAGTTTCCTAGGCCTGAGAAATTCTGTATTTTTGGCTTAAAACAAAGTCATCGGTTTAATATGAAAATTGGTAGCCTGAATACACCCTCAGAAGCTGGTGCCTGCATAGCGGCTCTGAACCCATCCAAGGTAGAGACATCTGCAGGTTCCATAGTCGAAGAAGCATCTCGCGGCATACCGGACTCCGAATGGGTCTCAGTAGATTCCTGCGAATCTGTAGAAGCGGGTATCAGGGGCTGCGAAAGTGCCTCACTGAGTACCGGCGGACTGATGACTAGCTTTACGGCAGCGTCGTCTGCAGTTTTGGACCTATGCGGTCTGTCTTTATCCTTATGTTTTTTCAGATCGGTAGTCAGATGGCTTACTGACGTCATTTTGGAGTACAGAGATCGAGAGCGAAAGTATTTAGCTACAAAAACTGCCCGATGACAGATAGTTCGGGCATTGAACAAGGCACAAAACCGACAGCGAGGGACGCCGTGGTCTGGGCCTAAACAGGTGACGCAGTAAGAATGAAAAGCTCTATTAGGTATTTGCTTCCCACAGGCAAGATAATTATTAATTTTTTCTGACATCGGTTAGGACAAGAAAAAAGGATCCCCAAGGGGGTACTTATCTTTTAGAAGACTTCAGGTCTGAAACTCGAAAACGAAAATTTCAGGAGTCAGCCAACCGGCATTTGCAAACTGCTTCAGGCACCACATGGCAAGAAAGACTGATGCAATGGTGTCGGCTGCATGTTTTACACCCCTGATGACCTGAAGTCATGGAAGAAGTGACAGCATCCAACACAGAAATCCCAAGACTCTGGTATTTAGGCCAGGTGAGGGGTATCTAAAGGCAGATAACCCAAATGTGATAACTGCAACAGTGAAACAGGAAGAACATCAGATGTTAGGAGGTACTACACACTCCAAAAATATGAGGCAAAAATCCGGACAATCTGCAAAACCTGTACAGGTGAGAGGTATGACCTGATTGCCCCTAATTATTTCTGGATTTCTCCCTGATTTGTTGACAACTATGCGTGTTAGTACTGCTTAAGAAGCCAACACTGAAGATTAAATACGCCATTGTTCCCCTAACATGCGCAATGAATTAACTTTTTTTTAACCTTTTTGTATCGTATCTACGCTACACGTTCACCTGTGGGCGTGCTGAAATCCATGTGTTAGGCGGAGTTTGCTACTGCGTTCTGTTTAGAGAGCAGGATTATAACCCGAGTGTACGTCATTTCATAATACGACCTCATTGTGGTTTATGACGGCATTGGACGTACTGTTGTAGGACTTTTGCCGTTAATAACAATTGTCACTGTTACAGTGATACCCTGACCCCATGTGCAAAAATGGGGAAAAGGGATTGTGGATAGATGAAGTTCCCACGAGAAACTACACCAAACAAAATACGTATCTCTGCTTTTTCTCTAATCTACTGCTTAAAAACAGAGATACACTATGTACTGCTTTAAATTTATTTATTGGCATTTGATTTTACACGATCTAGATAGACTCATTTAGATTCAGTTTTGAACGATACAGACACTTGTTGAAAAAAAAGGATTTCAACTCAAATACAGTGTTTATAGCAGCTTATTTCACGCAGCAATCACAGAAATTTTACATACCAGGTAAGTTATTATTAGCAAATCACATGCGTAACAAGCGGTTCCAATGTATTATTCCATTCTCCATATTTTCTTTGGAGTTTGGGATTCGTCTTAAGTATGCAAAACCTTAAGAAACGAGCCTGGCTCCTGGCTTGGACTTCGTTCGCGTCACTGGTAAACGCCCTCGTTGTGGGCGGGGTACGGGTGCAGTTTTCAACCAAAAAAAAAAAGAAACTATAGCAGTGAGTGTGCTTATGCAGCAAGTATGGTTATTCGTTAGGGTGCTCGTGTTTTTACAGGCCCACCAGTGACTTTTCTTGAAGGAGTACACCTCTGTCACACGCGCATCTTGCGGCGCGGGAAGGAAGCTCTTCACAAACAACTGTGGCGGACTGTTTTGTGTATAACTAACTGGAAAACGTCAACCGTTTTGGGTGAAAATAACAGAGAATGGTAATATGAAAATACCCAGGCTGTACGTGGTTAGGAATTTACCGACGTCTTCTCCCGCTTGGACAGCTGAGGAGAAGCCCATGAAGATGACAGTAGAAAATCTGACAGTTACGCCTAGTCCTTGATTAAACAGATGTCTCGTTTTTTATCACTTCCAATGTACTCAACATCAGCTCAGGTAATGTTTAAGTGTTTTGACAGTTATTAAAAACGGTGGTAATCCGTGGCCAGTTTGATTTATTAAAATCGACTCTGTCTGTTGTTTTGTAACCCCATTGCCTGCGCGGCGTTACATAAGAGCGGAGAGTCTCGCTGTGGTTTAAATTAATAAATTGTTTTGTAAATACATATAAGGTAGTACCCTTCTGTGTTAATAATGGACCGTATGCATAACATTTGAAGAGTTGACGCTTGTGTATAACGCACATTTTTGGGATATTGTATTAAGCGACGAAATGGGAGATTTGGATAAGTTGAAGTATAATGTGAGATGTCGATATACCTCTCCACTGCACAGATTTTGCAGAATGTCCAGATTTGTCTTATATTTTTGGTCTGTTCTTATTAAAATGTGATTTTCTGACATCATTGAGGACTGAAGTCATTAAATAGTGGTAGACATTTGAGGTTCAGACTCTATGTTCTTCAGAAAATGTGTGCTAATGCAAGATATGTTATTCTATCAACTTTCCAAGTTTATTAGAGCAATATTTAAAAATCTGCCCCCCATTATTTTAGGCATTGTCCAGATTTCTTGCTCAGAGTATGAACGTTAACCGTATAGACGCAAACGTCGACCAGCATTACTGTCAAAGGTTACTTCACCTTCTCAAAGTCCACACCGTGATGGTAGCATTTGATCAAAACAGTAGCACGTCATACCATTGCTGCAGGGCATGCTTTTTTCAGCAGAATTAAGTAACTGACTTTTTGGGTTGAGATGCATTTCAGAAAATGTTCCAGAAACATTTTGTAATGGGGAAATGGTGGGTTAAGTGTGAGAGTGTTTTGACCACCACGTGATTATTTGTTTTAATTGTAATACGATGGTTGTAGCCAGGTACTATTCAGTGGACTAAAGTGAGTACATTTGGGTAACTTTAATAGTAAATGCTATGAGTGTCTAATGTCTAGACGTGTTGCTTACAAACGAGCCTACTTATTTAAAAAATGTAATCAGTCTAGGGTTACCACCTGTCCCACATTGCGAGGGACGGTCCCTCTTTGGGCAGTTGTGTCTTGACAAAAAAATTGTAAAAATGGCAAATGTCCTGAGATTTTAGGACAAAATTATTTTCTATATTTTATGTAATGGTTGCATAAAACAGTTATTCTGTATCTAAAAATACCTAAATGTTATAAGAAACAGAATAAGCAACTAAAATGCTACACGAATAAGCTTTTGTTTAGGCAAAAAAGTTTCTATCCTTTGTTATGGCCGTGGGTATGTGTCAGCCTGTAAAATCGGAGGTTTGTACCAAAAATGTCCCACTTTGGCCATTTGTAAAGGTGGCAATCCTATATTCAGTACAGCTGAAAGACACTCCAGTCATTCAGTGTCCAAGGGTCTGTCATTGGAAAGTTGCACATATTTTGAACGTGATGCGGGGGACAGTGTAAGTCTTGCGTACACAATGAAAATTGTTGGTTTTGTTTTTACATACGAAAGAACGAATGCTGTTTTGGTTAGTTTGCAACTTGGTTAAAACGAGATGTTTGGTCGAGGAGCTCTTCCCCGAATGTTATATTTTCAATCTTTATGAATTCCCTGTGTGTATCTCTCTAGCCGCTACATACCTCTCAGTTGTCCAGATTTTCGCAGAATGTCCGGAGTTGTGTCTCTCTCTCTCTCTCTCGCTCTCTCTCTTTTTTTTTTTCTGGCTTTTGAATATACTAATTGATGGGGGTATACTTTTAAGTTTCAGATTTGTTGTCCATGCTGCAGTGTATTGGGTTTGCCTATGTGTTGTCTCGCTGACCGTTCATTGTTTTTCGTAATTGGATGGTATAAAAGAAATACGCAGGTAATAGATGAAAACAGTTTTTATCCCGCTTTGTTTTTAAACAGCAAAGCAAAATGGCATCAAATATAAAATATCTAACCACGTCTGATGTCAACCAAGGTTTAAACAATTTTTCAAATCTGTCATTTATCAGTTGAGTAATAAATAAATTGAAGTGCTGTCCATATGTTTAACTAGGCTATGGTTGCATTCATACTTCTCAACTGTACAGATTTTCGCCTCATATTTCGGTCCGTTTACCTCAAAATTGCCGTTTTTTTCTGGGAAATAGCAAATGATTGAAGTAAAAAAAAAAGACATTTGAGTTCATACTTTTCAGAAAAGTCATGTTAATGCAAAACCTGTTATTCTATCAACTTTTTAATAAGAGTAATATTTAAAAATTGTTCATATTTTTGGGCCTTTGTCCCCCATTAATTTATGGCTTTTTCCAGATTTCTTGCTCTAAGAAGTTGGAACTCATTTATTTTGTTTGCACCAGTGTTTGTAGAAAGGAATATTTTTGTCATTGAGTGACTCTTTCAGCTGTTTGGTATAGCAAGCGAGAGGATACTGGTAGCTAATTTTGTGCCTGCACCACCAATTTTTATTGGTAAAAACAGACATAGCTGACCATTTAACTGATTGCAATGCTTTGGCATATTTTGGACCTTTCTTTGAGTGGGATATAGGTTATAAGTGCAGAAATGTTTCCTTCCATGTAATGTTAATGACGTTTGTAGTACCGGTGTTGACATTTGCTGGGGTCCCCAAAGTTGACGTCTAGCGGGGACTACCAGAACACTTTCAGTTTGTGTCAGCATGTCACTGCTACCCCTCCCAAGGAACATTTGTAGTTCATGCTTGTGTATTTTTGCACAGACTGAACTGTAGTTACAGTGCTGTACATTAACACGTGCTTGTGTACCACTCTGTATTTACATAAGGACATTCCGTTACTGGCATTTAGTTGCAAAAATGGTACACCATATGTACATGAATGAACTTAGATGAAATGGTGCTCTAGGCACTGCTCACTGTTTCATTCCTCCAGTGCTCCCCTGTGTTTTCTCTCATCCTGTACTTCCTCACACCCATGCACACTGTTTCTTCCTTTTCTCATGTTTTGTTTTACTGTTCAGCATTTGCACGAAACCATGGCTTTCCACATACTCTGAAGTGATTTAGTTTGAACAGACGTTGTGGTAAAGGGAAGAAATTCATGTTGCTGTTCAGCTTTACTCTTCCTTCCATTAAGTCTTTCTTGACAAAGCACAGTAGTAGCCATTTAGGAAATAACTCAATTAAGTGGGGTTCCCCAGAAGCCATAGAGTTTATAAATGTCTGGGATGCATTTCAGAGCATTTCCCAACATTTTAATCCAGTGGCTAGCCTGAACTTCAAACATCAGGATTTCAAGGAAGACGCACAAGTGGTGCCCAAATGTGGAATGTTCACAGCTGACAAAATAGTAGCTTACAATAAACAAGGCTATTGTGAGGATCTGGGAATATTGTCCGTTTCCCTTAACCCCCCCCCCCCCCCAAAAAAAAATCATTCATTGCCTGTGCGTTGTGTTAGACTGGGATGATGATAGAGCTTCAGATGCCAACAGTCCTGTATGTCAAGTGACTGCTGCCATGCATATTCATAACATGTCCCCCCCCCTGCCCCAGGCAGCCACCTATTTAAATGCCTGATGTGTGGTTGTGAGGAAGAATTACAGTAGTGTATTCTGTTTTGTTTTTCCTAAACAGTACACTGCCACTATACAAACTATAGTAACTTTTGTACACCTCTCTGGTCTGTGAGAAGTAAAAAACTATAATACCACTGTCCCCAGCCTCAAGCAAACTAATGACCTTTGTACACTCCACCCTATATATATATATATATATATATATATATATATATATATATATATATATATATATATATATATATACTGACTCCAGGATCACACTACAGTGGGGAAAAGGGCATATACGTTTTATTTGCCCAACAGTAATTATGCAGTGAAATTTGATTAATCGGAATGAGTTTTCAGTGATTTTGAGCTTTCCGCGATTTTTTTTGAAATGAAATTCTGTGAAATGAGATTTCAGTAAATCAAAGTAGACCAAAATGTGTGTGTGAGATTTTATTTATATATTGTGTGTGTGTGTGTGTGTGTGTATATATATATATATATATATATATATATATATATGTGTGTATGTGTGTGTGTGTGTGTGTGTGTGTGTGTGTGTGTGTGTGTGTGTATGTATATATATATATATATATATATATATATATATATATATATATATATATATATATATATAGTGTAGATATGTATAGTTTGTGTATATTTAAAAAATTTAGGCATTCATTCATGATTCTGTCATGAACAGATACAAAATTAATTGGCCATTTCTATTTTACTGAACTCTTGCTCCCCTGCCACCTCAACAGTGTAACTTGTAGTAAAATTTTATTCCAGAACTCTTGAAATTTGGGGGGGGGTGATTAAAGATGCAGTATTTTATATGTTATGCATGAATACTTGTGAGAACAAATACACATTTCTTATTTAGTTCTGTTAATTAAAGCAGAGACCTTTTCAATGACAAAGGGTTTTTGAGATAAATAACTCCTGCAGTATAGAAAGAAATTATGAAATCAGATTTGGAATAAATCCATTTGAAAATGACTTTCCTTACCATGTACTGCAACATTATTAAATCTGAACAATTATGGCAATAAAATTATTAGTGTGTGTAAGTAAATAGTCATTTTATTTAAATGTTGTGGATTTTATGCAGAGCAAGATGGAAATAGAATATATCAGCCTTTGTCAAGTGAAGATGATAGTCTAGAGAGAGGTTAGTCAGGGTGTGAACAAGAAAAATGCGTGTATAGTCTGTGTGTTGTGGTCGATTTTGAGTTGAGTGAATGAAAGGTGATTAAGTAGTTCTAGCCATTTGAGCATTAGTGTTAAGCAGTGGTTCATTCAGCAGCCAAATTTGCAGCTAATACATTTATATTTTGTAAAAGCATCCTCTCATTCAGCAGCCAAATTTGCAGCTAATACATTTATATTTTGTAAAAGCATCCTCTGATTTATCTAATAGGTTGGATTGCATGTTGGTTAATATGGGTGCTGCATAGAGAAGGCAGGATTGTGTGAGGTAGTTTTTGTTTCGGTAGAGGAAGTCCAGTTTTTGAGTTTTCCTGGGTGATGTACTGGTAAAATTTTAGGTCCTTGTCTATTATGACTCCTAGTAGTTTGGACTTTGTTACAGTTTTTATGGTGGCCATGTTTGTTGAGGTAATATTGAAGGGGTATACTGGTTGTTGAATGAGATCTAGGCATGAAAAGCGTCAATTTTGTTTCATTTTATAGGGATGAATTCAGTTCAGTTCAGTATGTCATCACTCCTTCCCTGATCTTTATACTTTCAAAAAAGATGTGTTCTTTTGAAATTTCCTAGTGTGTCTCTGGCATAGCAGCTGTCCTGAGATGATGCTGTTGATTTACAATAGGTGTTGTCCATTAAGTGAGTGGTGGATTTCCAGGTTACTTTTCTGTCTTCAAAGAATCTTCTGCAGGCTTTTGAGCGATAAATTTGCAATGGGAGACCACATGTGCAGTAGACTGACAGGTTCTTGTACATCAGAAGATGTTTTTATACTAGAGCAGCCCATGTTGCACCATAAAATGTTTTGGAGACCATTGGAATTTGTAATATTTACAGGGTTCCCTGTGTGGTGCTGCAAGCTGAAACTAGTTTCAGTGCTTTTGCTATCCGTTCCACATGCAGCACTTGTTGCAGTTTTGTCAGTAAATATAGGTTTGAGTAGTGCTGTTGTATAGTACCATCTCAGTCACTGTTCAGTATGTTTCATTCTTCCTGTCTCACTCGAGAGTCATAATCCTGTGTGGTAGTACACATCTAAGAATCTTAGGTTTAGAAGTTGTAGTAAAAAAAATAAATAAATAAATAACCTTTCCTGTATATGGGAAGAGTGCAGATTAGATACTGTGGTGCCTTACTTAAGTTTGTATTATTCATCCTAATAAAGGATGCTTCCTAGAAAGGAGGAAAAAATAAGGATTCTAAGTAAAATGTTTACATGGCATGGCTCTTTGGTACAGGTGTTCATCCCTTACTGTGACCTGGAGTTTTCATTAGTGGCCTTGACACCTGAAGCAGTCAGAGGAGGCATGGCCTTATTTTTCCAAGGGGAATGTGCATGATCTTGGACACATAAGGAGTCCAAAAGGAAAGTTGCTTGTGCTGCAGGGGGAGGGGCAGAGATACTTTGAAGACGCACCATCTTGCAGAAGGGGGGGTCCAACCGCTGTGGATAGCCCATTGGTTGTCACCTCCTTGTCACCATCCCAAGTGCATGCACATTAAGGCCAGGAAGAAAATGGAAAGGCTGGGAACCACCCCAGTAGCTGCTCTCACCTGATGGAACGAATGGACTGGTAGACAAGCAAGAGGGTCTGATGGTCAGCAGACGGTAAGGAAAATTTGTTTTAAAAAAACAAATACTGACAGGGCAATAGTAGTTTTCTTACCAGTAAGCAACATAACTTGGTGGCATGGTCATCATGGGTACGTGAAGTGACGTGTTGCTAACTGTGGGGTTAGTACGATGTTTGTGGGGCCATGTAGAGGCTTGTAGAATGGATTTGCAGGCAGGGCTGTCATGTCTTTGAATGGGAGCAGTAAAAAGTTGGTGTTTTGCGAGGTGATTACTGTACCACAGCTGTGGAGAGAACGTTTTGTGCGGATAAGTTAGTTGTCTCCAATATCTGATTATACTTCCACCCCATGGCCTTGTTTACCATTTCAGCATGGTACTACTTGTTGAAGTCTTGTATCTGCCTTGCCCCATCTTTCTCTCTCTCTCTCTCTCTCTCTCTCTCTCTCTCTCTCTCTGTCTCTCTGTCTCTGCCTTATTACTCTTCGTACTGACATACCATGAGCTTAGTTTTGAGTTTGCATATTTTGTATTTCTTTCCTACAGTTGCATCTTAAGCTTGGCCTAAACATAATTGTTTTAATTTTGCTCTGAGTAGTCTTGCATAGCCAGGTAGCCACTTTCTGGATTTGCATTTGTCATTTGGCTTAGGGTATGTGATTTTGTGTCAGAATGTGTTCTTTTTAAGTCAATATTTTGCAGAGTACACTGATCTGCTGACCCTTTTCCGAGTAATCTCTTACTTTTATACAGTCCTAAATTGCCTCCAGTTAGCTTTTTATCTTCAGCCAAATCATTTTATCCTGTTATCTTTGCTAACTTATCAGGTGTCTTTGTTGGAAGCATTTGTATGTGTGAACTTCCCAGTATTGAACAGTCTAAACTTTTGTCACTTTGCAAAAAATTTCCCCCTCTTATAGTATTTATCTTCAAAGATTCCCATTTAATATCTCTTTAAGTTATTTAATGTAGCATATTGACACAATCATTTTAAAAGTTTTATTATCCTAAGCCACCTGTCTTAAATACTGTTTTAAATCTGGAAAGATTATTTTCCTTACCTTGACCTGCTATGTGAAACACTTTTCCAGATCTCATGAACCATAATCCAGTCATTTGTTTCCAAAGAATATTTCCCAAGCCTTTGTGTTGGAGGAAAGCCTTGTAGCTTATCAGTGGGAGTAGTAAGCACTAGGTAACCTGCTTACCACATAAGGAGTGGTTTCTGGCCCAGAAATTGTAGTTAGGGCAATTTTTCCATTTCTCAACCTTCTGATTTAAAAGCTGCATTTGCACTTGTTTCTTTCCTGTAAATAGTCTACTTCAGATACAGATTCTTGGCTTTAGCACTTGAATTTGCTTATTTGTGCTCTGCACGTGTTCAGAACTTGTAAGCACCAAGTGAATCTACAAATGACTACAGTACTTAACCTTCCTCATTACCTAGAGGAAAAGTTTTTGTACTTCCTCACTTGCTTAGAGAAAAACATCTCATCACTTTCCTCACTTGTCTAGAGGAAAATAGTTTTTTATTCAGGCATGCCCAAGGGTTAGCTCTGTGTTCTCTCCTATCTATCTGATGAATCTGGGCATCTTGGGACAATGTAGTAATTGCCTCATGTACACAGACGACCCTCTTCTCACACAACACTACAAACCTGTGAGAGATGCACTTATCTAGCCAAACTGGAGGTGAAGCTCTTTTCATCCAAGACTGAACTTGAAAGTGAAGAGTAGTAGGTAAACACTTGCACCACACCACACTCATCACATAGTCCCACTAAACATACACCACCAAAATCCACACATAGAAACACAAAAACATTTGCAGAGGCTCTTAATAATCTGCTCAAGCAAAAGAGACCTCCAAAGCAGAAACGCAATCAACCTCACCGCCCAACACAACCCAAATGACACATAGCTCACAGCCCATAAGGCAAATCGACGTACCCAACACAGGGGTCTATATTAGATTGTCAAATGCTGACAGCTTTGAAGCTTCCAACTTCGAACTCTAAGTTCGAAGCCAAAAAATGCCATATGTCCAAAAAAAATGCTCTATGCAGGGGGGCAAGCCCCTCCTGCACCCCCACACCCCCCTACTTAAATATACCAACTCTGAGATCACACTACAGTGCATTAAAGGGAAATCTTCCCTCCCCGCACTCTTTGGTGATCTCTGAAACATTTCAAAGTTTGTACACTTCGAACTTTCAAGTTCGAAGTTGTCAGCATTCGACATACAGACCCCAACACAATAGTCCTAGGTGACTCTTTAGTCAGGCACACCGATGTCCCACTCACCAGGCTAAACAAGGAGAAGGTTACTTTCAGCTGCCTGTCGGGTGTCAGGATCCGTCACATAATCCATGCACTCGGGTCACTCCACAACAAGTACAAATATGACACTGTCTTTGTCCATGTTGGTGAGAACGACCAGAGATGCATCTCCCTGGACTACATGAAAAGAGACATGGAAGAGCTCTCCGATCTCATAGCCCAGGCAGGTATAACCCTAGCCCTGAGTAGCATCCTGCCATCGCCCAGAATGATACCACAATACAAGGACAAAATGATTGGCTAAGCTTCTGATGTCATTCTAAGGGGATCCTGTCTGCATGGGACAACATGGTCGACAGACCATGATGCTTTGCCAGAGATGGCCTGCACCTGGGATTCAGGATACTGGCTAAGGCTCTTGCCGCACCTATAGTGCCTTTTTTAGGTAAGGTTCAAATGACATTCACCACCGTAACATGAACATGCAAGCGAAAACTGAGAGTAATGCTACTCTGTGCTAGAAGTCTGAATCTCAAAATGCACTCCCTCGAGGCACTCCTTAAAATGGAGAACATTAATATCTGTGCAGTGACTGAGACCTGGTTCAAGGCTCCAGAGTGCACCCCTGCATTACCAAGCTATAACTTGTGCCACACTTTTCGGCCATCTAACCTGGACCGGAACACCAAAGGCAGAGGTGTGTCCATATTCATTAAGGATATCCACACCTCCAGGTTAGTTGCTCAGCATAATGCTTCCAAGGTTATCCAAATGCAATGAACTCTGGGCAAAACTGCAACCCAAATTGTAGCTTGCTACAGATCCCCCACCATGCCCCAGGATTCCCACTCTTTTCTTGATATACTGGAAAATATTGGGGTTCAACCAAACACCCTAATAATGGGCGATTTTCAACTACCCCACCATTAACTGGGTAAACTATTCGCTCAACGCTTTCTGGAATTCATAAATTCCAATGCCCTGTATCAACTTATCCACACCCCCACTAGGGGCAACAATATCCTTGACCTAGTCATTACCAACATGAGTGACCAGTGTTCCACACCTGAAGTAAACTCCTGGTTGGTCAGATACGACCATAAGCTAATCACCCTAGATAGCCACATCCCACCCCACCTCCCATTAAGGAAATCATGGTAAAAAAATTTTTCCAAAGCCACCTTCATGCTTCTTAAGACAGAAGTGGCGAACTTCATGACACCCATGCAGGACGGCTGAATCTTACACGAGTGCATGGATCGTGCTATCCCTAACAGAACCAAGATGCTTTCCTCCAAAAAAGGAAGCTAATCTGGTGGTCCCCTGCCATAAGCAAACTCTACAAACAGCAGGAAGAAACCGTTGCAAAAGAGAGTAAAATCCCATGAGTGGAGGAGCTCCCTGGTCAGCCTCCGTAAGAAGCTAAGATCCCTTACAAGATCCTCCAAAGCTAGCTATGAAAACAAAATCGCCACTGATTCTAAAGACAACCACAAAGCATTCTACAGCTATGTCGGGGATCTCTGTGGCAACACCCAGATCTGCTCTGAGTTATAGCACAACGGCACGAAAATTACAGAACCAGCTGATATTGCCAACATCCTGGATGATAGGTTCAGTGCTAACTTTACCCCCCTCTCGCCCCCTAAAGGACCCATATCTATACAGGAAGAATGCAGAGTAATGTAATCACAACTATGCAGGTAAAAGCTGCACTCTCTAAAGCCAAAAACATAGCATCCATGGGACAGGACAACATCCCAGGCTGCGTTTTACACAAACTTCAGAACAAACTGGCTCCCCACCTAAGCACCATGTTCAGTCATAGCCTCACATCAAGGTTTGTGTCCACTGAATGGTGCACAGCAACAGTTATCCCACTCTACAAAGGGGGAGCCTCCACTGATCCTGGAAACTATCGTCCTGTTAGCCTGACAAGCCTGGTCTGTAAGGCCATGGAACGTGTCATTATGGAACTCATAAACAAAGACATTGGTAACCTCCAAACTCTGGACCCCACCCAGTTTGGGTTTGTGAAAGGCAGATCATGCCTCCTGAATCGGATGAACTTCTTTGAGGCAGTCCCCAAAGCTGTTGAGTGGGGGGGGGGTAAGGTGGTTCATGCAGCCTGTCTTGACTCGCCAAGGCTTTCAACACCATTCCCCATTCTGGAATTATAGATAAACTCACTAACCTAGGTATAAATCCTTACTTCACAAGATGAGTTGCCAACTGGCTCACTGACAGAACCCACACTGTGTAAAAGTTGCAAACTCCAAGTCTGACTTCAAACCAGTGACAAGTGGAGTACCACAGGGTTCAGTCCTGGGACCTCTCCTGTTTGGTATCTACTTCTCTGAAGTACAGGCTAACCCTTTGGCTAACGAAGTTTGCAGATGACTGCAAACTAGGAGCCATAGTAGAGTCCCCAAATGATGTGGACATCCTACAGAAGGTCATCACTGAGACAGATGCCTGGTGTCAGGGCCATGGCCTCAAGCTCAGTGCCAAAAAGTGCATTGTTATCTCCTTTGGTAAAAACTCTGTACCCATGAACTACCACATAGGTGGCAGTCTACTTAACGCTAAATGTGTGATAGAGACCTTGGGACCCAGGTGGACAGTAGTCTCTCCTTTGATAATCACATCGCCACAGTAGTCAGGAAATCCTCCTACGTGGCACACCTAATCACAAAAGGGTTCTCATCCAGGAAAAAAGAGGTCATTGTTCCCCTCTACCCAATACTCATATTAGACATATTAGACCCATTATAGAGTACAATGTCCCTTTTGGAATGTACCTCACAAGACCTCTGCAGCAGCTGGAAAGGCCACAGAAGTACCTCACAAAGAGGACTACTGGCCTCAACAGATGCCTTACCCTGACCGTCTCAAACTCCAGCTTTACTCCATAGCATATCGCCTACTCCGAGGTGATCTCTGCCTAACATATAAAGCTATGTCAAACCCAGAGCTGTTTGGACATGCTGCACCTAAAGAAATCCCAATCCCTCCAAGCTACACGCTCTAAGGACCTAAACCTTGTCACCACAATAAACAGGACATGCTGGAGGATAGATTCCTGTCCCAGAGACTTTCCATACGCCGGAACAAGCTACCCATCTATGTCGAGCAAAGCTGCTCATTAGCACTCTTCAAGAAAAATCTTGAGTGGATAGGCAATAGGAAAGGCACCCCGGGGATCACTTCTGTGGGCTCTTGCACAAGAAAATAACTTTCTTGGGTGGTGTAAGCCAGGGAACCTTGTTGGCTAGGCTTACTTAGACCCTTGGGCCAGTAGCCTAGTATCTACCTATGAACCTATAATCCATAGTTAAGAAGGATTTTAATTTTATTTTATCTCTGTTCATTGGAAACAATTATACCACTCTAAAGAATTTATCCACCAAATTGATTGCGACACATTAGCACTTTCCAGCAGTCCTTTAGTTATACCATCTCTCTTAATAATAGTAATAATCCTAACGCTTTACTTTCCAGTAGTGCTGTGGTTATATGTAGAGTTGATTTGTTATTCCAAAATAATACTCCTAAAGCTTTTAAAATATCGTTGACATGTAGAGAGATTGTTGGAGACTTTATTAAATGGAACTACAGGTTGCCAACTAAGTTAAACTGAAATAAAGTGCTTTTTAACTTTTTTTCCGTTTAGCCTCATAATTCTTATCTATCCATTGAATTGTTTTAATAGATGCAGCTTTTGTATATGTTTCTGTGTCTGGTAATTTTAATACCATCTTTTAATAAATGATCTTGTATAGTGATTATATGCTAATCATGTTCTTCTGGTTATCATTGAAATCTCAAGATTTAATTGCATTTTATTTGGAGAGAGGAATGTTTGAAGTATGTATAAAATCATAAGAACTCACTAAGTTAAACTGAAATAAAGTGCTTTTTAACTTTTTTTCCGTTTAGCCTCATAATTCTTATCTATCCATTGAATTGTTTTAATAGATGCAGCTTTTGTATATGTTTCTGTGTCTGGTAATTTTAATACCATCTTTTAATAAATGATCTTGTATAGTGATTATATGCTAATCATGTTCTTCTGGTTATCATTGAAATCTCAAGATTTAATTGCATTTTATTTGGAGAGAGGAATGTTTGAAGTACGTATAAAATCATAAGAACTCTTAACAGTTTGTATGCTATTTAGTTTCCTTAGACTTTTTTTTTTTTTTTTTTTTTTTTTTTGAGGATTTATTACCTTTTGTATACATCATTAGGTATGTACAGTTTCTATTCCTCATTGCTTCTCAGTCCTTATCTAAAATTCTGTTTTATCTCCTTGGTCTTCTGTCTCAAGTCAGTATCTTCTAATGAAATGGAATTTGCTATAGTTTAAAAAATCTGTCTTGTCTTTAAAATGCAAGTATGAAATATATTTTTATAATTTTTGGTTATTCTACGGACTTGATTAACATATCTGTGAATAAACATTATTTTAGCTTCACTTTCATCCCTTTAACAGAAGGCTTTTGTTTTATTGCTAGAGCTAAAACGTAAATAGAACAAGGGGAAGGGGACACGTTTTGTACCCCTTTTAATTTTTAAGGTTTCTAATAAAAAATACTTAGTATGCTTTTTGTATTCATTATAGAGAAATAAACTTGGTGTGTCAAGAAGGTGCAACACTTTCCAGTTAATTGTATAAGTTTGCTTGCCATGAGTAATAAAAGATTTATTTATAGTCATTTTATTTCTATTGGTGTTAATACTCAAATGCAATTTAGTCATATTTACTAAGAATGCAATAATTTTATCACTTACTTGCCAAAATAGAATAAGATTTTATAGTCCACGTTTAATAATAAGAATTGTCTATATAGTGAACACTCTGAAAAGATTTTTATTTTTTTTGTAATCAAGGTATTTCCAAGATGATGGTATTTGTTTTGCCTGGGTATCTGAAGTACTAATGAAAGAAAAATGTATTGTATTATATTCGTAGTTAGAATCTTTTGCACAACTGTGGTTACCTAAATTGGGAGAGTTATTCTTGAGCTGTATTATTTTAAGGATTTCATTTTATTTCAATGTTTTTTACAAGACTTTTGTAATTTTTGGTATTTTCAAGTTGTGAATATAATCAATATATTTAGAGTTATAAATGTAACTTGTGTTCATTCTCCATGCTCTAGTATCCTTTTGGCCCTATAGGTTGTTTTGTCTAAGACGCACAACCCCCAGCTAGTTTACCGATGCTGTGGTTCTGTCCCACACTTTGATTTTGATTGGTCAGCACTGTGGAAGGAAAATCAGCAGTCTTGAGTGGAAAATCTTTAGTACTTTCTTGCCATATTGTGAAGAAGCAGTTAAGAGGCTTCTCTTAATACAGCAGCTGACCTTTAGCTTTTTGTTTTGGGCAGATAAAAATTTAATTATCTCTCTCTAGATTTTAAATTGTATATAAAATCCTAGTGTGTGATTTTGCGTGTGTGTTCATAGGTTGGTACTAGGCTATCAGCCCTAGGGCCTATACAAGCCCAGCCATAACAATTC